>NW_027418305.1:0-64691 GCF_009905375.1 Apium graveolens | reverse complement strand
TTCCTTCTTCACCCTTTCTACCCATCTTCATCTATCTTCATCCTCTCTCTTCATCCATACAACATTTTTATCATTTGTTTTTAACTTTCTTTCAATAAATATTGGATTCTGTTCAAAAATTTGCTTCTTTTTTTTCGTTTAATTGAGTTATTATTTATAGATGGTGTCCGGCAGGTAGATAGGTGGGTGCTTTTGATACAGTAGTGAAAAGTGCATGTGCTCACCTCTCACAAAATATTTTTGTTCATAACACGAGGGCCCTCTCAGTTTTTGCAATTGAGTCCTCTGAACATTGTACTATCCATGGAATTAATGTGAGGGCAATTGTGAAACTACTGTTTTCGGTGGAGATGCAGGCTGGATCGCTCGAGAAACCATTATCTTTATTTTTAATTTTCAGAATATTGTATTCAGTCAGTTAAGCAATCCGGAAACAAAGAGGCTAATTATTTAGTTCGTCTATTTGTTTTTCAACCTGGTTGCATGATGAATTGGGGGTTTGTACCGATTGAATTTTTTTCATGTTATTAATGAAATCTGCTATAAATTTGAAAAAAAACTAAATAAATAAATTGGTCAATCAAGAAAAGGGGTGGTTCGAAGAAAGTGTAGAGTTTGCCGAGAATGCTATAGACATAGGCATTTTCATCATTATTTCACAATGACATAGAAGAATTATAAGGTAATTAATGATTATATGATTTTTATACTCTCGTGTGAAAGGATTTTCGCATGGCCTACAACCTTAATTACCTATTATTTATAATTGAAAATGTGATCAAGAGATTCTCAAATTCATTTATATTTTTTTATCCCTATATAATATTAATAATTTTATTTTTCTAATCTTTTTTTACATAATTAGATGTGATTAGTGCACTACTTATCATTTTTTTTCTCATTTTCTTTTCATTAAAAGCATTTCTTTGTGATTACATATTGTTTTTGTTTACATTTGATTTTAATTGTGGATTAGCAATTTATTTTATATATTAAACTTTGGGTTCTTTGGAGTTTATTTTTGTTTTGGATGATTGTTGGCCAACTAAATTTATTTTAATTTATCTCCACACGTGCTAGGCTTTTAAACACATACAAAACAATACTTATAAGTAAAGTAAAATTAGTTTGAAATTATTATACAATTGATATATTACATATTATATAGACTTTGCTTGATAGGAATGTTGGATAGATATTATTTAAAACTTTTGTCTATATAAAGTAATTGTTACTTATTTCAATTTTAAAAATTTAATTTATAGTTAATAATCAATAAAAAGATGTTATGGCTATATAATTTATATAAAAGTAAATGAAATAATTTGTTGTAGTTTTGAGTAATGTATACAAGAGATAACTAATATTATCAATTTAAGATATCCGCATATAGATCCTCACAAATTTAACAATATTTGATTAATAATAATTAACATGATACTAATTTATCTATTATTTCCAACGGGTTACTACGATTACATTGCTTGAATTTAAAAGATAATAGATAATAAAAAAATTAGTACAACAAGGACAGTGACAAAGAGGATGACTACGACCTCCTTGGACAATCAGATGACACCCTCATTCGAATCAGATGACCTAATACGAGACATGGTTTATGGGAAGAAGGGGCAAAACAGACGGATGTATTGTGCTGCTACAGTGGGGTCAACTGTGATGGCTGCCGCACTTTTTCGAGTTTTGGGGCAAGATTATGCAGAACTCCCTTTAGCCGCAACTGTGATAGGGTGACCTTTCCTATCACCTCCTGTGCAAAACATTACACTATTTTAATAAAAATAAATAAAATCAATATAAAAAATCAAAAAGAATTAGTATGTAACTCCCCAGATCTTTGATGTATAATGAACAATCCCTGATAAAGCTACACATATGAAAAAATTTAAGGATTAAAAGTGCCAACCTATAATACAAAGCAAATCAAAATCTTATTTATTAGAAATTAGTTGTACCTTTAGCACAAAGACCCTGATGTCTTCCCCTGATCCGCTCTCCTCACCATCTTTGCAGCTCAATTGGTTGGTCATATACTAAATTTTGAAGTTCTGGAATAGGTAAGATTGGGGCGGCCGTCAAGGAATTAGGGATTATGGAGTATGTGCAACACCCTTAAGTTTATATAGGGGTGATATATAAAACATTAGAAATTTGTAGGAAATTTCTTAGAAATTTCTTTACGTAATATTCTTCAATCAAGTAATTTTTCTATTTCTCTATTATTTTTTTTAGTTCATATTCTTTGTAAGGTTTAAAAACAAAGAAATAACTTTTTTGTTTGTTTTTTATAGTTGTATGATAAATATCAAAATAAAATATTTATTAAATTTATTATTTTATTTAGTAATCCAAAAACACAATTACAAATGATAAATTTTTAAATTTTGTAATGGGTGCATATTTCCCACTCTCTCTGTCTCAATTCTATACATTTTCAAAGTGACTCAAAATTGTATTTTATTATATAGAAATTAACTACTCACTAGTATATATATATATATATACAAATAATCAAATAGAAACTAAAATTAAAATAAAAATTAGAAACTAATCTCAGCCCTTAGATCAATCTAATCCAAGGCCCCTAGATGTAGTACACACATATATATGCTCCTCCTACACATAATTCCAGTTTTTCCCCTCCGTTTTTATTTATTTTTCCCGTTAATCGATAAATTTTTTTGAAATCCGACTTCACTGTATTTTTCTCCATATGTGCCATGTTTTGACGTGATTTAACAAAAAAATTATTTTAGTTTTTAGTTTTCATTATAAGGAGATTTGTATTAGAGTAGCCCCTATATATATAATATTGATGAGTACCATCACTTTACTCAATTTTCTTACTTTTTTTCTTCAAAATTACACTATCTCTTAATACCAAACCATTTGTATATATTTCAAAGGGACCGAGAGAGTAATATTTAAAAGTTCTACATGAATCATTCAAATTTGAACTTTTAAAACTAATTTACTTATTTTTTATGAAATATGTATTTCTAAATTAATTAAGTTAAACAATTTATAGGAGTAAAGAATTGGTACTAAATACAACAATTTTTTTCAACCACATTATGTAATTTATAAAAAAACATCTTAGTGCAAATATTATATTATATAATTTCAAAAATATATTAATGTTTTTCCAAAAAATAAAATGGTGTAATACAAAAATGATCAAAATAGACTATTCATGACTATTTTCAACAATATTTCTTATGAAGTTGGTCGGTTACATTGTGATCGGATATAATTGATGAAAATATTTTGTTTGTGTATAAACATGAACAAGACCAACAAACCAAAGTTGACACGGACCACCGTGACATCCTAGTCAAGCGTGACATGTGGCACATAGATGCCAAGTAGGAAAAACTGGGACGAAGCAAAGGTGAATTGTAGATTTAAAAGTAACCAAAAACTTGATCGGTTATCAAACTTTATTAAACATTCACGTTGCTGCCATGTAAATGGGTGGGGCCAATACTCAAGAAAATGAAAAAGTTATTTATTACCTTTTTGATCGGTAATGACCATTATCATAGATAGAAAAGTCATTTCCGACTCAGACTCATCCAATCTGACATATTTGGTCGTAAGTTAATATAGATGAAATTAATACAAACAGGTATTTAGAAAGTACACAAGTGAGATATAGACATTTTGGACATGGTTTCTCAATGATATAGAAGAAAACTTATTACAAAATTAATAACATCATAAGTTATATTCTAATTAATGATTATATGATTTCTAAGTTCTCCTCTAAAATGATTTTTCCATGGCCTCCAACCTTAATTACCTATTATATTATAATCACAAAATATGCTCAAAAGATTATAAAATTCATTTATATTGTTTTTGTCCCTTTTTTATTAAAAGCATTTATTTATGACCTATTGTTCTCTTTTTCTTTTAATTACAAGTATTAGTGATACATATTGTTTTTTATTACATTTGAACTTAGTTGTGGATTAGTTTTTTTTTTGAAGTTCGCTTCTTCCGGTTTTTCCATCATCCAAGTCATGTTCTACATTCTTGTTAAACTGCGCTTCTAATTCACTCTCACGATTATTTACCTTTGTACTTAATTCTTGCACATGTTGTTCAGTAGAAACCTTAGTTGACATCGAAACCAACTAAGTACCTTTCCAATAGCCAGTTTGGTGTGTGGCTCTTTCCATCAAAATCGACTGCATTTGTCCATCTCGTAGCTTTTTCAACATTGCAGCCATCTCCTCGTTGTTGGAAGCGTTACCTTCTGTGTTTGTCAGGTTTCGTGGTGGTTCGCTGGTGGACATGATGTAGGTGTGTAGAAATCCTTAGCAATTTTCCACAGACGGCGCCAATTGTTTTTACCAAATTTATGTGTGTTAATGCTAATAATATATTTATAAGTTTTTAATGAAAGAACTAGGATTATAACGTAATGAAAATAGCAAGTAAAAAACACCACGATTTGGTGAGGCGGAAAATCCCGTAAAGGATCAAAACCGCAGGTGGGATTTGTAGCCCAGCCTAAAAGAGATCCACTATATCAAAATCACGTAGCTGAATTACAATGTAAGAAGTGTATTTTTGTGTTCTACTAGAAGACTTGCTCTAGTCTATGTATTTTCTACTATTTATCCCCCTCTAATCTTCCTGCCGTTGTCTCCTTTTTTATTTGAATTGCCCTCTATCCTTTTGTTAGCTATTTTTTCTCCTCCCATCTCTCTTACCATCTTCCACGTTCTTCTCCACTTTTTGATGTTTCTCCTATTTTTCAGGTTTGTTATTGAATCCTTCTACTCTTTGGCTCTCTTCTTGCAGCTGTCCATGTCGACACCTGAATGATCATGTCTTACGTATTCGTCCACCCCCGTCGCATGCAACTTCTAGTCGTCATGTCGTAGAAATACTTGATATAACAAATAGCAAGTACATATCTTATTGTCTCCATGCGTACTACGCAAAAGTTTCAGTAAAATCAATTTCTGGTTGCTGAGAAGTACCCCTTAGATACTAATCTTGCTTTGTGCTTTTGGACTGTTCCATCTTTATTATATTTTGTCTTATAGACCCACTTCAGTCCTATGACATCTTTATTTTCAGGAGGATCAACAAGTCTCCATGTATGATTCTTCTCTATTGTTGTAATCTCATCATCCATTGCTTTTCTCGATGTTCCTTCTTTTGCAGCATCCTTAAATTTTTTTGGTTCACATGTAAAGAATACATATAAGAATCATAAATATCTTGAATTGAACGATGTCTGAGTACTTCTGTATATGTGGTATCTTCAATTGTGAATCTTGATCCTTCTTCTGGTGTGACAACATCTTCAAAGTTTCTGGAGAAATTGTTGGCACATTCTGAAGTGATGATTCAGATGTATTATTTTGAAAGTTCCATTATTTCTTTTCATCAAAAATTACATCTTTGGAGATCACAAATTTCTTGGTGGCAGGATTAAAAACCATAGCCTTTTATTCTTCACTATAGCCAAGAAAAAGCAGTTTCTCACCTTTCTCATCAAATTTCTCTCTATGTTGTGCAGGAATATGAGAATAGGCGATGCATCCAAATACTTTGAGTTGATGTACTTCTGGTTTCTGCCCATGCCAAGCTTCGTAAGGTGATTTATTAAACATTCACGTTGCTGCCATGTAAATGGGTGGGGCCAATACTCAAGAAAATGAAAAAGTTATTTATTACCTTTTTGATCGGTAATGACCATTATCATAGATCGAAAAGTCATTTCCGACTCAGACTCATCCCAATATGACATATTTGGTCGTAAGTTAATATAGATGAAATTAATACAAACAGGTATTTAGAAAGTACACAAGGGAGATATAGACATTTTTGGACATGGTTTCTCAATGATATAGAAGAAAATTTAATACAAAATTAATAACATCATAAGTTATATTGTAATTAATGATTATATGATTTCTAAGTTCTCCTCTAAAATGATTTTTCCATGGCCTCCAACCTTAATTACCTATTATATTATAATCACAAAATATGCTCAAAAGATTATAAATTCATTTATATTGTTTTTGGCCCTTTTTTATTAAAAACATTTATTTATGACCTATTGTTTCTCTTTTTCTTTTAATTACAAGATTATTAGTGACTACATATTATTTTTATTACATTTGAACTTAGTTGTGGATTAGTTTTTTTTTGAAGTTCGCTTCTTCCGGTTTTTCCATCATCCAAGTCATGTTCTACATTCTTGTTAAACTGCGCTTCTAATTCACTCTCACGATTATTTACCTTTGCACTTAATTCTTGCACATGTTGTTCAGTAGAAATCTTAGTTGACTTCGAAACCAACTAAGTACCTTTCCAATAGCCAGTTTGGTGTGTGGCTCTTTCCATCAAAAGCGACTGCATTTGTCCATCTCTGACTGTAGCTTTTTCAACATTGCAGCCATCTCCTCGTTGTTGGAAGCGTTACCTTCTGTGTTTGTCTGGTTTCGTGTTGGTTCGCTGGTGGACATGATGTAGGTGTGTAGAAATCCTTAGCAATTTTCCACAGATGGCGCCAATTATTTTTACCAAATTTATGTGTGTTAATGCTAATAATATATTTATAAGTTTTTAATGAAAGAACTAGGATTATAACGTAATGAAAATAGCAAGTAAAAAAACACCACGATTTGGTGAGGCAGAAAATCCCGTAAAGGATCAAAACCGCAGGTGGGATTTGTAGCCCAGCCTAAAGAGATTCCACTATATCAAAATCACGTAGCTGAATTACAATGTAAGAAGTAGTGTATTTTTGTGTTATACTAGAAGACTTGCTCTAGTCTATGTATTTTCTACTATTTATCCCCCTCTAATCTTCCTGCCGTTGTCTCACTTTTTTATTTGAATTGCCCTCTATCCTTTTGTTAGCTATTTTTTCTCCTCCCATATCTCTTACCATCTTCCACGTTCTTCTCCACTTTTTGATGCTTTTTCTCCTATTTTTCAGGTTTGTTATTGAATCCTTCTACACGTCTTTGGCTCTCTTCTTGCAGCTGTCCATGTCGACACCTGAATGATCATGTCTTACGTATTCGTCCACCCCCGTCGCATGCAACTTCTAGTCGTTATGTCGTAGAAATACTTGATATAACAAATAGCAAGTACATATCTTATTGTCTCCATGCGTACTACTGGAGCAAAAGTTTTCAGTAAAATCAATTTCTGGTTGCTGAGAAGTACCCCTTAGATACTAATCTTGCTTTGTGCTTTTGGACTGTTCCATCTTTATTATATTTTGTCGTATAGACCCACTTCAGTCCTATGACATCTTTATTTTCAGGAGGATCAACAAGTCTCTATGTATGATTCTTCTCTATTGTTGTAATCTCATCATCCATTGCTTTTCTCGATGTTCCTTCTTTTGCAGCATCCTTAAATTTGTTTGGTTCACATGTAAAGAATACAACATTATAAGAATCATAAATATCTTGAATTGAACGATGTCTGAGTACTTCTGTATATGTGGTATCTTCAATTGTGAATCTTGATCTTCTTCTGGTGTGACAACAACTTCCAAAGTTTCTGGAGAAATTGTTGGCACATTCTGAAGTTATGATTCAGATGTATTATTTTGAAAGTTCCATTGTTTCTTTTCTTCAAAAATTACATCTTTGGAGATCACAAATTTCTTGGTGGCAGGATTAAAAAGACGATAGCCTTTTATTCTTCACTATAGCCAAGAAAAAGTAGTTTCTCACCTTTCTCATCAAATTTCTCTCTATGTTGTGCAGGAATATGAGAATAGGCGATGCATCCAAATACTTTGAGTTGATGTACTTCTAGTTTCTGCCTATGCCAAGCTTCGTAAGGTGATATATTAAACACTGACTTTGTTGGAGAGATATTCAGAAGGTAGATAGCTGTATTAATCTGCCCAGAAAATATTTGACAATCCTTTTTCTTTAAACATGCTTCTGGCCATTTCCACAATTGTTCGATTCTTTCATTCTGCGACGCCGTTTTACTGAGGACTATATCTTATCGTCAGCTGCCTGCTTATGCCTTTTTCTTTACAATAACTAAGAAAAGGTTGAGATATATACTCTCCACCGCGATCAGTTCTGAGAGTTTTTATTTTAAATTTACTTGGATTTTCTACCAGCACCTTGAACTGGATAACAGAGTTAAATGCCTCATATATTTGCTTCAAGAAATATACCCACATCATTCTTGTGTAGCCATCCACGAATAGGAGAATGTATTTGCTGCCATTGATGGATGGAGTCCTTGATTCGCATATATCTGAGTGAACTAGTTTCCACCGGAGCCCTTGCTCTACAAGCAGTTTCGGGAAAAGGCAATATGTGCATTTTCCCATATAAACAACCTTCACAAACTTCACTGTTTTTTGAGATGGAAGGCAGACCTATGACCATATTTTTCTCTTTTAATAACTTCAGTCCATTAAAGTTAAGATGCCCATACCTTAGATGCCAAGAAAAAGTATCATCGTTCTTCACAACTTTAAAGCAACACCACCTTCCAGTGGCATTATTAAATGAAAAGTTTTGTTTGGAATAATTCTAACTCTTGCCACTGAGAATTTCTTTTTCTTATCGAAAGTAACACAATGATCTTCATCAAAATTATGGAAAAACCTCTTTGCATCAATTGTCCAATACTCAATAGATTTTGAGTTAATTCAGGAACATAATGAACATCAGTAATGTTTGAAGACTTATCTTCTTTAGAATAAAAGGTAATGATCCCTTTGCCTTCAATTTTCAACATTTTCCCATCTCCGATCTTTACTTTAGATTTATATCTTTTATCAAGTTTTGAGAAAAGCTCCTTTTTGCCCGTCATGTGATTGCTACAAGCGCTATCAATATACCACTCCTTTTGTGGCTCTTTACTCTCCTCTGAAAAATTTGCATTTCCTTGAGTTTTGTTTTGGAACCAGCACTCTCTCTGAGAATGGTTAGAAACTTTGCACCTTTTGCATCGGAATTTGCAATTTTTCGACTCATGATTTGATCGCTAGCAAATGATATATTTGGAATTATTGAAGTTGCTTCTTTCATTAAAATTTCTTCTTCCTCCTCTTCCTCGAAAATTCTGATTACCTTTTCTAAAATTTTGGTTCCTGTTGTAGTTTCTTCGTGTCTCGTTCTCCTGATGTGCAACATCATTTTTGTTTCCTTATATTGATTTTTACTTGAAAAGCTTGTTCCAGGGGCTGATTTGAGAATCTACAAATTCTTTCCTCATTAGCTTCAAGAGCACACATGAGTTCATCCACCGTTAATTTAGACAAGTCCTTAGAAATTTCAATTGCTGCAACCACATGCTCAAATTTTGCTGGCAGGCTTCTTAAAATTTTATGGACAACTTTTTTTATCATCCAAGGTATCTCCATAACTTCGAATCTGATTAATGATTGTTGACACCTTAGAGAAGAATTCCAGAATACTTAGAATTTTACTGAAATTAGTGCTTCGTAACCTTGAAAACTGATTTTGCAAAAGATCCCATGATTCTTTTGATGTTTTTGCTCCCATAATACGGGGAAAGATTGCTTTGCTAACTCCTTATTGAATACAGTGCAAAGCTCTTGCATCTTTTTTCTTTTTATTTTTGAATTCATCATGCCTAGCCACTGACCAGGATGCTATCTCTTCCTGCGTAACACCAGCTTCGTAGTTATCTTCTACTAAATCCATAAATCATGAGAGATGAACAATGTTTTCAGCTGGATGCTCCAGAAATCATAGCTTTCATCATTGAAAATTGGAATATTGCTTTGTGCATAGTTGAATAATCCTTCATTAGAAGCTGCCATTGTATATAATGAAGGGTTTATGAATTTTGATTATTTTGGGGTCTGGATTAATGTTTTGGCTCTGATACTAAATTTTTTGGAATCAGTATTGATAAAGAAGGCAAAATGATTTAATTTATATATTATCACTTATTCACTTTAATACAACTGATATATCTCATGTTTATATAGCAAGACTTAAGAAGACTATTAGCTAGTTTACATCATTAATATGGTTCATGAATAAGATCAAGAAACTTTTCATTGCTTATACTGATTACTTGAATTTGTGCTTGCATTACTTCTGACTAGAATCTTCTATAATCTACCAAATAATTTATAAGAATTATAAATTAGATTAATTTTTACAAAGGATACCTGCCTTCGTAAAATTAGGATATTGCAATTCCCAAGGCTAATTTTGTGTGTTCCGACAACATATAGAGAACATACATTCATACATTTCTACCACATTTTGACATCATTTCACTACTTAACACAAAAATTACTAATAATTATATCGATTCATACATTTATAAATATGAATGATGTGAATGCAATAAATAAGGAACTTAATAGTCCATACGTAACTCACCTCAACTTCGCAAAGAATGCTCAAAGAAATTTCTTTCGAATGTGGACTAGATTTCTTGAGGGATACTAGCTTCAGTGGAGAACGATGTAATGGCCAGCTTTGATGTACTTTTATGAAAGCATCAACTCCGCCAACCATGAGCCACTATGGAATCATCTCTTTCTATATACTCAATGGAGTGCCTATTTATAAGAAGATCCATTTTTAAATCTTGGAAACTCTGAAATACTAGCTGTTCTTTTATGCAACATGTTATAAACAGAAGAGACACTTTCAACCAAATGATGTATAAAAGGATACAATATGAGGAAATTTAAGCACTCGGTAAAACAGGAGTAATAAGTACTTAAGTTGCACCACATTCTGCAACCCAAACACGACCCATGGATTCGTGTTGTGTCGTCTTGTGTTCGTGTACTTTTTGTGTTGTGGTTCATGTAACTTTCAATAAAATATATATAAATAAAAATATTTAATTACCAAACTTTTCGGTTAAAGTTTTACTAGTTGAGTCTCAAGTCATTAAGTTATAATGAGTCAAGTTTAGTCAAATTTTGTTGAACTCAAATTTGAAACTATTTTTTATTTTGTTTTATTAAAACTTCTATACCCAATATGTATTTATAAAATTTTGAAATATTTATTTAATTATTTAACTATTCGTGTATTTTCGTTTCATGTCATGTACCCAAAAGTAAACCCAAAACCTAGACTGAATTTGAGCGTTTATTTTCGTGTTCGTATACAAAAAGGTGACTTCTCTAACTTACTTAAAATAAAGATCTGAGATCAATACTCTTTGCTTAGAGAAGTGAGGGCTTATAACAATGTTATTCTAACTTAGATTGGTTAATAAATTTGCAACATAAATCTTTGCCTGCTAAGAGAGCTCATAGTTACAAATAAGTAGATACATCTTACAAGAAAGCGAGAGTGCATGTTGTTATATGGATTTCAATTATGAAAAGTTCTGACCTTGATTTATTTGCCAATTTCACCACAACTCGCCTTAGTATGCTCCACCGGAGACCTCGTCTCTAGCAAAGGCAGAGGTGAGCATATAGTCCTGGAAAAAAAATATTTACTTCCCATAAAGTTGCACTATTAAGATTTAAGAGGAACCTTATCTAAGATCTTACTGCATAACTGTTTATTGATTATTAATAAATTTGACTTGATAGTTTCATGGCACTCCTGGCTATGGTTAGCTCAAAAGTATGAAGTAACTGAAGAAGTTCATAATAAGCAGGGCATATATAGCTTATACAGATAATTAATCAAATAATTCCAATAACATTATAAAGAATGCTTAGATGAGACTTCATGTGATTCTTTAAAACTGTATGATCACATGGTAATAATTTCTAACCTATAATGAATGTTAATGCATATCTGATTGTTATCATTAATGTACAGACCAGCTCTGATGAAAATTTGCAAGATATACGTGAACGACTTTGCAGCATCAACAATTCCACTAATGTACACATCGGATGGAAATATCTGGAAATGAAGAGCAGAAAACATTAGACAAAGGACAAAGTATAAGCACTTGTAGCTTAATGACATGCTTGATCTAAAGTTAGAGGATTGAGCAGATCACTGAAAACTGATCACGTCACAAATGGCTAGTACATGAACGAAAAAAATTAGTGTCAGAGAAATAAATGGAACAGTAGGTTTTTTATGCCTGTTTCAATATAGTAATTAGTGACTAATTAATCTATTAAACTATTCGCGTGAAACATGTACAAATATATTTTTTTTTCTTTGGTTCCTTTTGTTGTGTCATGTGTGTTTACTGCATACATATAATCACATACACAATTTACAATTCACTAATTCACTAAGAAAAATCCTTTCCCATTACCTAATTACTTTTTGAGGATTACATAAGCCTTATAGACTCCTAATTACTTTTGGCTGATAGCGAGGGCCACCATGTGTTAGATAGTTCAAGCATTCTTGTTTACATATGTAACAAATACATTTACATGATCATATAGATTTTTATGCACGAGAGCCATTGTTATTAATGAGATTAGAGCTAATAAAAAATTTAAGTTGTTAATGTGCGTGGGCATGGAGACACACAAGAAAATCGATTTCGGTATTGTAAGAATCTCAAGATTTTTGAAAGATTGTGGAATATGGATACCAAGAACCATACATGTTATCTTACCATAATAACTAATACTTTGAAGGGAAATCCACTAACAGTTAAGAAGACTCTCTTTTTTGTTAATCAAGTGGTGAATGGAGTAATTTTCTAAAGGATTTCTATGATATATCAACATTAAAGCTAACATGAGAAACTCTAAGTAAGTCCTAGAAAGCTCAAGAAAACCAATAATGAAAATATACTAGTTTTGTATTCGTTTAATTATAAATATGTATATCCCATTAATATTCTATTAATGTGTAATATTAAAGTAAGTTAGTAAAATAGGAAATAAGTATATAAGTACATCTAAGTAAACATGTAAATATATAGAAAGTATAACTAATTTATACAAAATTTAAATATGTTAATAATTAAATAAAAAATAAGTATACAAATGCATATAAATAAACATGCAATGCTTAGAAATACGACCCGCCATTTAATTGAACCAACACACTACTTTCCTATTCATTATTAAATAATTAAGTATGTGTCATGAGTTGCATACATGATAAAAAGGGTGTATATAGTAAATAAGATGTCGTTATTTTCCTAGAATGAAAACTAATACGAACCCATTATATTTTCCCTTATTACATGAAACTCTAAACCATTTTACAAAAATTCAATAATTACTATATAAGTATTCTTTAATAATCATTCACTTTTGGGTAAATAAATTAGAAAAATTATTTAGGTTAGATTTGAAAAAATATAGTCTTAAAACTGTAAATTTATTAGTTGGATTACATTTAATCAACAACTAATTTGAAAGAGATAAGACCACATATAGACTATATAAAACATTAGTGCGTTATCCTAATTACCTATATTTGCTAACTTATTTCATTTATTTTTTATGTTCTTTATATGTATATCTTTTGTTCCTCTTTATACTGCATTTATATATATATATATATATTTATAGGTATGAGTGTGATATATAGAGAGAATGAATGTGGCTGTCTTAAATCAACATGTTTAACATTAAATATTTGTTAATTTGTTTCAATTGTGTTGTTCATATGATTGTTTTTATGTGTATGGTGTATTCATGTTTATACAAATATATGTATAAGTATGATGGAGAAGGAGAGAATAAATGTGGCTCTTTATAGTAAACTAATAACCGAATGTGTTCTTCATCTATATTTTTTAAATTTTTGATGAACTTAGTAAGAGTTAAATCTCACAGTTATATGTTCTTCAAAGGTTTGAGTTTTTGAGCTTCATTAGTTGTTATTGTTCATTTTCTATGTTATCTTTTGTGATGACAAATGCTTTCATTTTGAAATAATGATGTAGAAAAATGATTTAATATGAATAAAATATGTAAATTATACAATTAGTAAGTTGTATTGTTATTTTGTGTCATGTACATCAAGTTTCGATTATGTATACCTATGTTTGCGTAAGAGCTAGAGAGGGGGAGTTTATTTACTTCTTTATTTGATATGGGTTTAATGTTGTTAGTTCGCTATGAGTTGTCTTTATAAATACTAATTAAGATTTCTAAGTTTAATCGTATGATATGAAATGAGAGCATGTAGAATTTTATCAAAGCTTTTGATCTTGTTTTATTAATTTTTCATTATTTTGACGATTTATCTGACTTGGAAATTATGTCTTTTTTTTGTTATATTTAGTATCTTGTATGAATGATATCTAATTACTTGGAAATATTTTCTAATTACTTTGTAATATGCAAGGAAAAATGCTAATCAGAGACATGGGACGTGGTCGTGGACTTAGTGGAAGAACTTGTGTGATTTTACGAATACCTGGTCTACCTTCTCCACGTAATCAGAACACTCGTAAGATTATCAAAAATACTTGTAAGACCAATATAAAGACCCGGGCATGGAAATGACCTAGATCAAATTCCGATCACAAGTTTAGGGAAAAGAAACCACGAACACCATGCCGCATCAAATTCCAAGTGGGACAATAATTATTTATATATGTTTATTGTATAAATCTCATTCAACTTCAAAATGTATGTGAAAAATATGAATAAGATTAGCTCATAAATTATGAAGCTTTTGTGTTTACGACTGACTACATTAAAATTAATTTTATAGTATACACAATGATACAACAGTAAAGATATTAAATGCGACTATTCGTTCAAAATGGGCAGTTGGGGCATACACGTATATTACCATTCTTGCACATAATTCGAAATGGGCTGTAGAAGTTACCAAGAAGTTTGTTGTATGTTATTTTTATTTTTATAATTATGTACATTACACACACCTAAGTTCTTTTTATTAATTAAGGCATTTGAAGATGCAAAAACCCGAAAAGGCTAAAGAGTGTTTTGAATTATATGTCAAAAAGAGTATTAAAAAATTGGTCAATCAATTCTCCCTCTCTCTCGATGAGAGTCGGCCGCCCCGTCTTTCTTTAACCCTAATCATCACACCTCCTTCTTCACCCTTTCTACCCATCTTCATCTCTATCTCCATCCTCTCTCTTCATCCATACAAAATTTTTATCATTTATTTTTAACTTTCTTTCAATAAATATCGGATTTTGTTCAAAAATTCGGTTCTTTTTTGTTTCGTTTAATTGAGTTATTATTTATGTGTCTGATTGTCTCACTTTGTGCGATGTGTCTCGCGTTATGCGATGTGTTGAAAATGGATTTCACGGTATATTGGGAGATCTGGATATCTTGCATCAACAACACTTTCGGTAGGTTTATAGCTGGTGTCCGGCAGGTAGATAGTTGGGGTGCTTTTGATACGGTAGTGAAAATCGCATGTGCTCACCTCTCACAAAATATTTTTGTTCATAACACGAAGGCCCTCTCAGTTTTTGCAATTGAGTCCTCTGAACATTGTACTATCCATGGAATTAATGTGAGGGTCAATTGTGAAACTACTGTTTTCGGTGGAGATGCAGGCTGGATCGCTCGAGAAACCATTATCTTCATTTTTAATTTTCAGAATATTTTTATTCAGTTAGTTAAGCAATCCGGAAACAAACAGGCTAATTATTTAGTTCATCTATTTATTTTTCAGCCTGGTTGCATGATCAATTAGGGGTTTTGTACCGATTGAGTTTTTTTCATGTTATTAATGAAATTTGTTATAAATTTGGCAAAAAAATAAATAAAAAATTGGTCAATCAAGAAAAAGTAGAGTTTTCCAAGAATGCTATAGACATAGGCATTTTCATCAGTATTTCACAATGACATAGATGATTTTTATACTCTCCTGTGAAAGGATTTTCACATGGCCTACAACCTTAATTACCTATTATATTATAATTGAAAATGTGATAAAGAGATTCTCAAATTCATTTATATTTTTTTATCCGTATATAATGATAATAATTTTATTTTTCTAATCTTTTTTTACATAATTAGATGTGATTGGTGCACTACTTATCATTTTTTCTCCTTTTCTTTTCATTAAAAGCATTTCTTTGTGATTACATATTGTTTTGTTTACATTTGAATTTAATTGTGGATTAGCAATTTATTTTATAGATTAAATTTTGGGTTCGTTGGAGTTTATTTTTGTTTTGGATAATTGTTGGCCAACTAAATTTATTTTAAATTTATCTCCACACGTGCTAGGCTTTTAAATGACATACAAAACAATACTTATAAGTAAAGTAAAATTAGTTTGAAATTATTATACATTTGATATATTACATATTATATAGACTTTGCTTGATAGGAATGTTGGATAGATATTATTTAAAACTTTTGTCTACCTAAAGTAATTGTTACTTATTTCAATTTTCAGAATTTAATTTATAGTTAATAATCAATAAAAAGATGTTATGGCTATCTAATTTATATAAAAGTGAATGAAATAAACTCTTCTTTGTTGTTGTTTTGAGTAATGTATACAAGAGATAACTAATATTATCAATTTAAGATATCTGCATATAGATCCTCACAAATTTAACAATATTTGATTAATAATAATTAACATGATACTAATTTATCTATTATTTGGAAACGGGTTACTACGATTACATTGCTTGAATTTAAAAGATAATAGATAATTAAAAAAATTAGTACAACAAGGACAGTGACAAAGAGGATGACTACTGACCTCCTTGGATAATCAGATGACACCCTCATTCGAATCAGATGACCTAATACGAGTTTTGCTACAGTGGGGGACTTTTTCTAGTTTTGGGGCAAGATTATGCAGAACTCCCTTTAGTCGCAACTGCTAAGGCCACCAATGCAAGAAATCTGAGGACATGGAATAATCAGATAGAGTGACCTTTCCTATCACCCCCTGTGCAAAACATTACACTATTTTAATAAAAATAAATAAAAGTCAATATAAAAGAATCAAAAAGAGAATTAGTATGTATACCTACCTAGATCTTTGATGTATAATGAACAATCCGTGATAAAGCTACACATATGAAAAAATTTAAGGATTAAAAGTGGCAACCTATAATAAAAAGTTAAATCAAAATCTTATTTATTAGAAATTAGTTGTACCTTAAGCACAAAGACCCTGATGTCTTCCCCAGATGCGCTCTCCTCACCATCTTTGCAGCTCAATTGGTTGGTCATATACTCAATTTTGAAGGTGTGGAATATGGTAACATTGGGGCGGCCGTCAAGGAATTAGGGATTATGGAGTATGTGCAACACCCTTAATTTATATAGGCCCTGGTATATAAAACATTAGAATTTTCTACGAAATTTCTTAGAAATTTCTTTACCTAATATTCTTCAATCAAGTAATTTTTCTATTTGTCTATTATTTTTTTTGTTCATATTCTTTGTAAGGTTTAAAAATAAAGAAATAACTTTTTTGTTTGTTTTTTTATAGTTGTATGATAAATATCAAAATAAAATATTTATTAAATTTATTATTTTATTTAGTTATCCAAAAACACAATTATAAATGATAAATTTTTGAATTTTGTAATCAGTGCATATTTCCCACTATCTCCGTCTCAATTCTATACAGTTTCAAAGTTACTCAAAATTGTAAAATTTTATTATATAGAAATTAACTACTCCCTTATATCCACTATCTTTTCCAGTACACTAGTTATATATATATATATATACAGACAAATAATCAAATAGAAACTAAAATTAAAATAAAAACTAGAAACTAATCTCAGCCCTTAGATCAATCTAATCTAAGGGCCCCCTAATGTAGTACACAGGATTAATATGCTCCTTCGTACAAATAATTCCAGCTTTTCTCCTCGTACACATAATTCCGGATTTTCCCCTCTGTTTTTGATTTGATTTTTCCCGTTAATCGGTGAACTTATTTTGAAATCCGACTTCACTATATTTTTTTCCATCTGGTAACGATCAATTTGCATACTATATGTGCTATGTTTTGACATGATTTAAAACAAATTATTTTAGTTTTTAGTTTTCATCATAAGGAGGTTGCTATTGGAGTAGCCCCTATATATATATATATAATATTGAGGAGTACCATCACTTTACTCACTTTTCTTACTTTTTTTCTTAAAAATTACACTATTTTTTAATACCAAACCATTTGTAAACCGAGAGAGTAATATTTAAAAGTTCTACATGAATCATTCAAAATTTGAACTTTTAAAACTAATTTACTTATTTTTTATGGAATATGTATTTCTAAATACTTAAGTTAAACAATTTATAGGAGTAAAGAATTGGTACTAAATACAACAATTTTATTTCAACCACATTATGTAATTTATAAAAAATAGCTTAGTGCAAAATATATATTATATTATATAATTTCAAATAATATATTAGTGTTTTTCCAAAAAATAAAATGGTGTAATATAAAAATGATCAAAATAGACTATTTATGACCATCTTCAACAATATTTCAAGTTGGTTGGTTACATTGTGATGGGATATAATTGATGAAAATATTTCTTTGTTTGTGTATAAACATGAACAAGACCAACAAAACAAAGTTAAAACCGACCATCGTGACATCGTAGTCAAGCGTGACATGTGGCACATACATGCCAAGTAGGAAAAACTGGGACCAAGCAAAGGTGAATTATAGATTTAAAAGTAACCAAAAAGTTGGTCGGTTATCAAACGTTATTAAACATCCAGGTAGCTGCCATGTAAATGGGTGGGGCCAATACTCAAGAAAATGAAAAAGTTATTTACGACCTATTTGATCGGTAACGACCATTATCATAGATAGAAAAGTCATTTCCGACTCAGACTCATACAATCTGACATATTTGGTCGTAAGTTAATATTGGTGACATTATTACAAACAGGTATTTAGAAAGTACACAAGTGAGATATAGACATTTTGGACATCATTTCTCAATGATATAGAAGAAAATTTAATATAAAATTAATAACATCATAAGTTATATTCTAATTAATGATTATATGATTTCTAAGTTCTCCTCTAAAATGATTTTCCATGGCCTCCAACCTTAATTACCTATTATATTATAATCACAAAATATGCTCAAAAGATTATAAAATTCATTTATATTCTTTTTGGCCCTTTTTTATTAAAAGCATTTACTTATGACCTATTGTTTCTCTTTTTGTTTTAATTACAAGTATTATTATTGACTACATATTGTTTTTTATTACATTTGAACATAGTTGTGGATTAGTTTTTTTTTTTGAAGTTCGCTTCTTCCAGTTTTTCCATCATCCAAGTCATGTTCTGCACTCTTGTTACACTGCGCTTCTAATTTACTCTCACGATTATTTACCTTTGTACCTAATTCTTACACATGTTGTTTAGTAGAAACCTTAGTTGACATCGAAACCAGCTAAGTACCTTTCCACTAGCCAGTTTGGTGTGTGGCTCTTTCCATCAAAATCTGACTGCATTTGTCCATCTCTGACTGTAGCTTTTTCAACGTTGCAGCCATCTCCTCGTTGTTGGAAGCGTTGCCTTCTGTGTTTTTCGAGTTTCGTGGTCGTTCACTGGTGGACATGATGTACGTGTGTAGAAATTCTTAGCAATTTTCCACAGACGGGGCCAATTGTTTTTACCAAATTTATGTGTGTTAATGCTAAGAATATATTTATAAGTTTTTAATGAAAGAACTAGGATTATAACCGTAATGAAAATAGCAAGTAAAAAACACCAGGATTTGGTAACGCGGAAAATCCTGTAAAGGATAAAAACCGCGGGTAGGATTTGTAGCCCAACCTAAAAGAGATCCACTATATCAAAATCACGTAGGTGAATTACAATGTAAGAAGTAGTGTATTTTTGTGTTCTACTAGAAGACTTGCTCTAGTCTATGTATTTTCTACAATTTATCCCCCTCTAATCTTCCTGCCCTTGTCTCTCTTTTTTACTGTCTCTCTTAGCAAGTACATATCTTATTGTCTCCATGCGTACTACTAGAGCAAAAGTTTCTGTAAAATCGATTTCCGATTGCTGAGAAGTACTCCTTAGCTACTAATCTTGCTTTGTGCTTTTGGGCTGTTCCATCTTTATTATATTTTGTCTTATAGACCCACTTCAGTCCTCTGACATCTTTATTTTATGGAGGATCAACAAGTCTCCATGTATGATTCTTCTCTATTGTTGTAATCTCATCATCTATTGCTTTTCTCGATGTTCCTTCTTTTGCAGCATCCTTAAATTTTTTTGGTTCACATGTAAAGAATGCCACATTATAAGAATTGTAAATATCTTGAATTGAACGATGTCTGAGTACTTATGTATATGTAGTATCTTCAATTGTGAATCTTGATCCTTCTTCTGGTATGACAACATCTTCCAAAGTTTCTGGAGAAATTGTTGCCACATTCTGAAGTGATGATTGAGATGTATTATTTTGAAAGTTCCATTGTTTCTTTTTATCAAAAATTACATCTTTGGAGATCACAAATTTCTTGGTGGCAGGACTAAAAAGACGATAGCCTTTTATTCTTCACTGTAGCCAAGAAAAAGCAGCTTCTCACCTTTCTCATCAAATTTCTCTCTATGTTGTGCAGGAATATGAGAATATGCAATGCATCCAAATACTTTGAGTTGATGTACTTCTGGTTTCTGCCTACGCCAAGCTTCGTAAGGTGATTTATTAAACACTGCCTTTATTGGAGAGATATTCAGAAGGTAGATAGCTGTATTAACAGCTTCTGCCCAGAAAATATTTGACAATCCTTTTTCTTTAAACATGCTTCTGGCCATTTCCACAATTGTTCGATTCTTCCATTCTGTGATGCCATTTTACTGAGGACTATATCTTACCGTTAGCTGCCTCCTTATGCCTTTTTCTTTACAATAACTAAGAAAAGTTTGAGATATACACTCTCCACCGCGATCAGTTTTGAGAGTTTTTATTTTAAATTTACTTGGATTTTTGACCAGCACCTTGAACTGGATAAAAGAGTTAAATGCCTCATATATTTCCTTCAAGAAATATACCCACATCATTCTTCTGTAGTCATCCACGAATAGGAGAAAGTATTTGGTGCCATTGATGGAAGGAGTCCTTGTTTCGCATATATCTGAATGAACTAGCTCGACCGGAGCCCTTGCTCTCCAAGCAGTTTTGGGAAAAGGCAATCTGTGCATTTTCCCATATATACAACCTTCACAAACTTCACTATTTTTTGAGATGGAAGGCAGACCTATGACCATATTTTTCTCTTTTAATAACTTCAGTCCTTAAAGTTAAGATGCCCGTACCTTAGATGCCATGAAAAAGAATCATCGTTCTTCACAACTTTTAAAGCAACGTCACCTTCCAATGGCATTATTAAATGAAAAGTTTTGTTTGGAATAATTCTAACTCTTGCCACTGTGAATTTCTTTTTCTAATCAAAAGTAACACAATGATCTTCATCAGAATTTATGGAAAAACCTCTTTGCATCAATTGTCCAATACTCAATAGATTTTGAGTTAATTCAGGATCATAATGAACATCAGTAATGTTTAAAGACTTACCTTCTTTAGAATAAAAGGTAATGATCCCTTTGCCTTCAATTTTCAACATTTTCCCATCTCCGATCTTTACTTTAGATTTATATCTTTTATCAAGTTCTGAAAAAAGCTCCTTTTTGCCCGTCATGTGATTGCTACAAGCGCTATCAATATACCACTCCTTTTGATGTACTGGCTGGTCATTCATATATGAAAATGTCACTTGTGGCTCTTTAATCTCCTCTGAAAAATTTGCATTTCCTTGAGTTCTGTTTTGGAACCAGCAGTCTCTCTGAGAATGGTTAGAAACTTTGCACCTTTTGCATCGGAATTTGCAATTTTTCGACTCATGATTTGATCGCTAGCAAATCATATATTTGGAATTGTTGAAGTTGCTTCTTTCATTAAAATTTCTTCTTCCTCCTCTTCCTCGAAAATTCTGATTACCTTTTCTAAAATTTTGGTTCCTGTTGTAGTTTCTTCGTGTCTCGTTCTCCGCATGTGCAACATCATTTTTGTTTCTTATATTGATTTTTTCTTGAAAAGCTTATTCCAGGGGCTGATTTGAGAATCTACGAATTCTTTCCTCGTTAGATTCAAGAGCACGCATGAGTTCATCCACCGTTAATTTAGAAAAGTCCTTAGAAATTTCAATTGCTGCAACCACATGCTCAAATTTTGCTGGCAGGCTTCTTACAATTTTATGGACAACTTTTTTTATCATCCAAGGTATCTCCATAACTTCGAATCTGATTAATGATTGTTGACACCTTAAAGAAGAATTCCAGAGTACTTTCACCTTCTTTCATCTGCAGATTGTCAAATTATCTCCATAGTGATTGCAGCTTTACTGAAATTACTGCTTCATAACCTTGAAAACTGATTTCGCAAAAGATCCCATGCTTCTTTTGATGTTTTTGCTCCCATAATACGGGGAAAGATTGCTTTGCTAACTCCTTGTTGAACAATGTTTTCATCTGGATGCTCCAGAAATCATAGCTTTCATCATTGAAAATTGGAATATTGTTTTGTGCATAGTTGAATAATGCTTCATTAGAAGCTGTCATTGTATATAATGAAGGGTTTATGAATTTTAATTATTTTGGGGTCTGGATTAATGTTTTGGCTCTAATACCAAATTTGTTGGAATCAGTATTGACAAAGAAGGCAGAATGCTTTAATTTATATATTATCACTTGTTCACTTTAATAAGTTTATATAGCAAGACTTAAGAAGACTATTAGTTTACATCATTAATATGGTTCATGAATAAGATCAGGAAACTTTTCATTGCTTATACTGATTACTTGAATCTGTGCTTGCATTACTTCTGACTAGAATCTTCTATACTCTACCAGATAATTTATAAGAATTAGAAATTAGATTACTTTTAACAAAGGATACCTGCCTTCGTAAAATTAGGATATTGCAATTCCCAAGGCTAATTTTGTGTGTTCCGACAACATATAGAGAACATACATTCATACATTTCTACCACATTTTGACATCATTTCACTACTTAACACAAAAATTACTAATATTTATATAGATTCATACATTTATAAATATGAATGTTGTGAATGCAATAAATAAGGAACTTATATGAATGTTGTGAATGCAATAAATAAGGAACTTAATTTCCTTCGAATGTGGACTAGATTTCTTGAGGGATACTAGCTTCAGTGGAGAACCATGTAATGGCCAGCTTTGATGTAATTTTATGAAAGCATCACATCTGCCAACCATGAGCCACTATGAAATCTTCGTGTACTTTTTGTGTTGTGGTTCATGTAACTTTCCATAATATATATATAAATAAAAATATTTAATTACCAAACTTTTCGATTAAAGTTTTACTAGTTGAGTCTCAAGTGATTAAAGTTATAATGAGTCAAGTGTAGTCAAATTTTATTGAACTCAAATTTGAAACTATTTTCTATTTTGTTTTATTAAAACTTCTATACCCAATATGTATTTATAAAATTTTGAAATATTTATTTAATTATTTAACCCTTCGTGTATTTTCGTTTCATGTCATGTACCCAAAAGTAAACCCAAAACCTACACTGAATTTAAGGGTGTATTTTCGTGTTCGTATACCAAAAAGGTGAACACAAATACAAATTTATCGTGTCAATTGTACGAAATTGTCGGCTCTATTGTAAATCAACCTTAATCATATTTTAAAAAAATTATTTCATGATCCAACCATATTAATACCAACATTTATTTGTTTGGGTGACATTTCAAGAATTTCAGAAAAAAATAAATATTTTGATAAATATTGTCATCCATACGGTTGGATATATGATAAATATTTTTAAAATAATCGAAACAAAAATTCAGAACTAAACACTAGTTAATTGTACTAATCGAACTAATACTTGACTATTAAAATGACAAACCAAATAAATTTATTTTGATATGAAATTTTCGTTATATCACTAATATATATCTATTTACATCCATACGGTTGGATCGTTGAAAAATATTAGTAAAATAATCGAAACACCAATTTAGGATTAAACACTAGTTAGTTGTCCTAGTTAAACTGACGTTTGACTGTTAAAATGGAAAACCAAATAAAATTATTTTGATATAAAATTTTGGTTATATCACTAATATATATATCTATTGACATCCATATGGTTGGATCGTTGAAAAATATTTTTAAAATAATCGAAACACTAATTCAAGATTCAACACTAGTTAGCTGTACTAGTCAAACTGATGCTTGACTGTTAAAATGTCAAACCAAATAAAATTATTTTGATATGAAATTTTGGGTACATCACTAATATATATATATATATATATATCTATTGACATCCATACGGTTGGATTATTGAAAAATATTTTTAAAATAATCGTAACACTAATTCAGGATTCAACACTAGTTAGCTGTACTAGTCGAACTGATGCTTGACTGTTAAAATGGCAAACCAAATAAAATTATTTTGATATAAAATTTTGGTTATATCACTAATATATTTATCTATTGACATCCATACGGTTGGATTATTGAAAAATATTTTTAAAATAATTATAATACTAATTCAGGATTCAACACTAGTTAGTTGTACTAGTCAAACTGATGCTTGACTGTTAAAATGTCAAACCAAATAAAATTATTTTGACATGAAATTTTGGGTACATCACTAATATATATATCTATTGACATCCATACGGTTGGATTATTGAAAAATATTTTTAAAATAATCGTAACACTAATTCAGGATTCAACACTAGTTAGCTGTACTAGTCGAACTGATGCTTGACTGTTAAAATGGCAAACCAAATAAAATTATTTTGATATAAAATAAGTTAATGTAGGTGACATTAATATAAACACGTATTTAGAAAGTACACAAGTGAGATATAGACATTTTGGACATCGTTTCTCAATGATATAGAAGAAAACTTAATAAAAAATTAATAACATCATAAGTTATATTCAAATTAATGATTATATGATTTCTAAGTTCTCCTCTAAAATGATTTTTCCATGGCCTCCAACCTTAATTACCTATTATATTATAATCACAAAATATGCTCAAAAGATTATATAATTCATTTATATTCTTTTTGGCCCTTTTTTATTAAAAGCATTTACTTATAACCTATTGTTTCTCTTTTTGTTTTAATTACAAGTATTATTAGTGACTACATATTGTTTTTTATTACATTTGAACATAGTTGTGGATTAGTTTTTTTTTTTTGAAGTTCGCTTCTTGCAGTTTTTCCATCATCCAAGTCATGTTCTGCATTCTTGTTAAACTGCGCTTCTAATTTACTCTCACGATTATTTACCTTTGTACCTAATTCTTGCACATGTTGTTTAGTAGAAACCTTAGTTGACATGGAAACCAACTAAGTACCTTTCCACTAGCCAGTTTGGTGTGTGGCTCTTTCCATCAAAATCGACTGCATTTGTCCATCTCTGTTTGTAGCTTTTTCAACGTTGCAGCCATCTCCTCGTTGTTGGAAGCATTGTCTTCTGTGTTTTTCGAGTTTCGTGGTGGTTCACTGGTGGACATGATGTAGGTGTGTAGAAATCCTTAGCAATTTTCCACAGACGGCGCCAATTGTTTTTACCAAATTTATGTGTGTTAATGCTAAAAATATATTAATAAGTTTTTAATGAAAGAACTAGGATTATAACGTAATGAAAATAGCAAGTAAAAAACACGGATTTGGTGACGCGGAAAATCCTGTAAAGGATAAAAACCGGGGTAAAGATACACTTCTTGACAATCTCATCTAATCTCATCAAGCTTTTTTCTTTTCTTGTCAGGAATATGTGCATATGCAATGCAACCGAAAATTCTTAGATTTCCAACCAAGCGCTTTGCCAATCGCCGACCTTGTTGGAAGATAAAGATACTTTGGTGCCATTTTTTGTGATACATTGCTCCGCTTGCTTTTTTGTGGGATACTTATACATGTTTGATATTTAATTACAGGTTTTGCTTCTGTTCTTTGTGTCTATTCATTGCAAAACTTCTCTCCTTGTATTTATCATGTGAGAGACAGACAGCTAGACCTTCTCCTTTTCGATTTAAATTCCAATTATTCTCTTGGACTTGTCCTTTTGTAATGTACCTTATAAAGTTCTCATTTTTGGTTTAAAAATCTAATAACCTAAGAGATTCTCATGCTTTTGGATTACTCATCTGATGAGCCTAGAGAACTGCTCCTGAATTCGCATCTGATGAACCTTTGGAACTTCTCCTCTTCAATTCATCATGTGGGCCCGTGGAGCCATGTGCCCCAGTCGTCTGGATATGCTAATCAGGACCTTATTCTCATTCATCCTCAAGACACCTGCAATAGTGATCCTCGCTCCTCCGACATTATTAAACTTGAGCTCTGAATTATGCTGCTGGTTAAATTGGCTTGGGAGGTTAAAGGAATTTCCATAATGTTGTTCACAGAGGTCAAATGGTTCACGGCTACTGGCAACATCTGAAAATTCAGAATAGTTGCAACACTAATGGAATTGTTTTGATAATATTAATAATTAAACACCCATAATGCACAGCAGGTCCAGGGTCCATCACCCATGCTGGAAAGCAAACATTTGCAGTAATGATACAGTTGGAACTTAAACCGCGTACTTCTGAACTGCAGTTGAGAGTGTGGAGGCACACGGATGTGAGTATAAAGTTGAAGTTGACCCCAAACAAGTAGAGAAATAATCAAGGAACAATACTTTTATTAAAACAAAAAATAAAAAAAAATAATCAAGTAGAGAAATAACTGTCATACCTGGAACAGTTATAACCTAATCAAGGAACAATACTTTAACAAAAATAAAAAATATTTTAAAAACCCATGTTTAATTAAATCCTCGTGAATGATATAATTAATAAACCTGACAATCAAGCAACAATACTTTTATTAAAACAAAAAATATTAAAAAAACATATAAACTTTGCACATATTATTCCTTCATAAATGAAAAGGATATAAGATGAAAACAATTTGAAGTGGTCGAAACAATACCTCAACCCTTAATTTTCTCCAGATGAGACTTACCTTTGGTGTTGGTGTCTCTTAACATATTAACCACCACAACCATGAACATTTGGCAAACCAAGTCATTGCAAGAACATACAAGAACTAATATGCCAATATATGGAATTTGTGAAATAAAGGATGTAATGAGATTAAATATTTCTTTATTACACAAGAGAATTTATTTGAATTTTAATTGGAAAGGCAAAACGTCATAGGATCCACGCCCAAAGCACTTCCATCAACTGAAAAAGGTGAAAGAGAGGTAGATAACTGAGAGGGTTAGAGAAACCATATGGTTTGTTGCGCCACTAAGTACAAAATGAAAGAAACAAAGTTCAGAGACATCAAAATGAAGTATAATATCATTTAGCCAAGAACTATTTGAAAATTGGAAAATCGGTGAGGGCAATTTTTCAAGAATTTCAAAGTTTATGATGTCGAATTTATTAGATCCCATCTTTCCCTTGATTAAGTCATTTAACATGTGGATCAACTTATATATTACGTCATTTTAACAAACCCCTCATATTTAGATGAGCTATCAATATAAGAAAAATAGGTAAATACGACCGGCCAAAAGTCCTCGCATTTACCTAAATCTGTCAGGACACGGTGGTATCTTTTAGTTTCTGGATCGGTCATAATACGGGAGGAATATTTAGTAAGTCGGTCATTTTTAAAGTAAATTGGACCAGCTAATTTTGACCATTTAAAAAAAACCGCTTAAATTCAACTGGCCAAATTTGACCAAGGTAGTCGAATTTGACTTTTCACCAAAAAATTGAAAATCCCGCCCAAACTATTAAATATTTTAAATAAATTTAAAATGTCTGCCTAAAATTAAATTCACCGTATATGGTCAAAGATGCGAATCTAAATTCCACCACCTTCGGTTGAATTAACAAACACCAGTTTTAAGAGACAAATCTCTCGCTGGAAATTGGAAAATTTCCAGATTCCGGTGAGTTTACCTAGGTCCAGTCATATTTCAGCAGCTTTAATTTCTCCAAAAAAGCTCAGTTTTCAGTCCAATTTTCCAACTTAATACACTCAAAATTGACCCAACAATCTCATATTCATATCCAAACTTACAAATAACTAGCATTTGACCGATTCCGGCCAAAATCAATTGAACGTCTGTAAAGAAAAAAACAACATTAACAAAAAATTCACCAAACTAAAAAAACCTTAATATAAACAATTTCCCCACCACATACCAAGCATGTAAATGGAGCAACACAGTCAATCATAAATCATGAAAAAATTATCTACACGCTCATGTTCAATGATCTATCGATTCGTAACTTCAAAATACATCAATAAACAACCTAAAGTAAAAAGTCTAATTCGAATTAAAATCGAGAAAATGGAAATTTTTGAAAAATTATCTACCTAGCTCTCTACCGAATTATTACCTTCAGGAGGGAGAGTAAGATGGTGGGAGGGACACAAATAGAAATAGATGGGGAGAGAGAAAAAGAGAAGGGGTGGGTTACGTGAGTGAAAGGAGGGCTTCGGGTTAAAAATTTTATTTAATCATTTTTTTTACTTATAATTTGGTTTTATTAAATGTAAATTCAACCGTTGGATGAGTGTTTTAGGGGTTAAATTTGGTGTGTTAGATCTAATGCAAGGGGACTATTGAAGTGGCACTAAATTCAACCGTAACCGGTCGAATTTAGGAGTGTCGATTAATATTTTTCTTATGCTTTCTTATAATTTCTAGGAAATTAAAATTGTAATTAATTAACTTTTTTCTTACAAATATTATAATATTAAAAATATAATAAATTATATTAACAAATTATAATTTTAATAAAAAAATTAAAATCATGAAGTTGGTCAATTTGAGCATAAATTCCATGAAAAAGATTGTGTGGTGAAATATTTAGTTAAGTTAATGATACCTTATTTGTTAAAATAATCGAGGTCTAATGATTAAAAATTGTTAAAATTTACATATAACATTTTCTTGTAACCATTTTAACATCCATGTGGTTGGATGGTCTAATATATAAATAAAAATATTTAATTACCAAACTTTTCGGTTAAAGTTTTACTAGTTGAGTCTCAGGTCATTAAGTTATAATGAGTCAAGTGTAGTCAAATTTTGTTGAACTCAAATTTGGAACTATTTTTTATTTTGTTTTATTAAAACTTCTATACCCAATATGTATTTATAAAATTTTGAAATATTTATTTAATTATTTAACTATTCGTGTATTTTCGTTTCATGTCATGTACCCAAAAGTAAACCCAAAACCTAGACTGAATTTGAGGTTTATTTTCGTGTTGGTATACAAAAAGGTGACTTCTCTAACTTACTTAAAATAAAGATCTGAGATCAATACTCTTTGCTTAGAGAAGTGAGGGCTTATAACAATGTTATTCTAACTTAGATTGGTTAATAAATTTGCAACATAAATCTTTGCCTGCTAAGAGAGCTCATAGTTACAAATAAGTAGATACATCTTACAAGAAAGCGAGAGTGCATGTTGTTATATGGATTTCAATTATGAAAAGTTCTGACCTTGATTTATTTGCCAATTTCACCACAACTCGCCTTAGTATGCTCCACCAGAGACCTCGTCTCTAGCAAAGGCAGAGGTGAGCATATAGTCCTGGAAAAAAAATATTTACTTCCCATAAAGTTGCACTATTAAGATTTAAGAGGAACCTTATCTAAGATCTTACTGCCTAACTGCTTATTGATTATTAATAAATTTGCCTTGATAGTTTCATGGCACTCCTGGCCAATGGTTAGCTCAAAAGTATGAAGTAACTGAAGAAGTTCATAATAAGCAGGGCATATATAGCTTATACAGATAATTAATCAGATAATTCCAATAAACATTATAAAGAATGCTTAGATGAGACTTCATGTGATTCTTTAAAACTGTATGATCACATGGTAAATTTCTAACCTATAATGAATGTTAATGCATATCTGATTGTTATCATTAATGTACAGACCAGCTCTCATGAAAATTTGCAAGATATACCTGAACCACTTTGCAGCATCAACAATTCCACTAATGTACACATCGGATGGAAATATCTGGAAATGAAGAGTAGAAAACATTAGACAAAGGACAAAGTATAAGCACTTGTAGCTTAATGACATGCTTGATCTAAAGTTAGAGGATTGAGCAGATCACTGAAAACTGATCACGTCACAAATGGCTAGTACATGAACGAAAAAAATTAGTGTCAGAGAAATAAATGGAACAGTAGGTCTTTTATGCCTCTTTCAATATAGTAATTAGTGACTAATTAATCTATTAAACTATTTGCGTGAAACATGTACAAATATATTTTTTTTTCTTTGGTTCCTTTTGTTGTGTCATGTGTGTTTACTGCATACATATAATCACATACACAATTTACAATTCAGGCTGGATCGCTCGAGAAACCATTATCTTCATTTTTAATTTTCAGAATATTTTTATTCAGTTAGTTAAGCAATCCGGAAACAAACAGGCTAATTATTTAGTTCGTCTATTTATTTTTCAGCGTGGTTGCATGATCAATTAGGGGTTTTGTACCGATTCAGTTTTTTTCATGTTATTAATGAAATTTGCTATAAATTTGGCAAAAAAATAAATAAAAATTGGTCAATCAAGAAAAAGCGTTGTTCGAAGAAAATGTAGAGTTTTCCAAGAATGCTATAGACATAGGCATTTTCATCAGTATTTCACAATGACATAGAAGAATTATAAGCTAATTAATGATTATATGATTTTTATACTCTCCTGTGAAAGGATTTTCACATGGCCTACAACCTTAATTACCTATTATATTATAATTGAAAACTGTGATCAAGAGATTCTCAAATTCATTTATATTTTTTATCCCTATATAATGAAAATAATTTTATTTTTCTAATCTTTTTTTACATAATTAGATGTGATTGGTGCACTACTTATCATTTTTTCTCCTTTTCTTTTCATTAAATGCATTTCTTTGTGATTACATATTGTTTTTGTTTACATTTGAATTTAATTGTGGATTAGCAATTTATTTTATAGATTAAATTTTGGTTCGTTGGAGTTTATTTTTGTTTTGGATAATTGTTGGCCAACTAAATTTATTTTAAATTTATCTCCACACGTGCTAGGCTTTTAAACGACATACAAAACAATACTTATAAGTAAAGTAAAATTAGTTTGAAATTATTATACATTTGATATATTACATATTATATAGACTTTGCTTGATAGGAATGTTGGATAGATATTATTTAAAACTTTTGTCTACTGTAAAGTAATTGTTACTTATTTCAATTTTCAGAATTTAATTTATAGTTAATAATCAATAAAAAGATGTTATGGCTATCTAATTTATATAAAAGTGAATGAAATAAACTCTTCTTTGTTGTTATTTTGAGTAATGTATACAAGAGATAACTAATATTATCAATTTAAGATATCTGCATATAAATCCTCACAAATTTAACAATATTTGATTAATAATAATGAACATGATACTAATTTATCTATTATTTGGAAACGGGTTACTACGATTACATTGCTTGAATTTAAAAGATAATAGATAATTAAAAAAATTAGTACAACAAGGACAGTGACAAAGAGGATGACTACGGACCTCCTTGGACAATCAGATGACACCCTCATTGGAATCAGATGACCTAATACGAGTTTTGCTACAGTGGGGGACTTTTTCTAGTTTTGGGGCAAGATTATGCAGAACTCCCTTTAGTCGCAACTGCTAAGGCCACCAATGCAAGAAATTAGAGGACATGGAATAATCAGATAGAGTGACCTTTCCTATCACCCCGTGTGCAAAACATTACACTATTTTAATAAAAATAAATAAAAGTCAATATAAAAGAATCAAAAAGAGAATTAGTATGTATACCTACCTAGATCTTTGATGTATAATGAACAATCCCTGATAAAGCTACACATATGAAAAAATTTAAGGATTAAAAGTGGCAACCTATAATAAAAAGTTAAATCAAAATCTTATTTATTAGAAATTAGTTGTACTTTTAGCACAAAGACCCTGATGTCTTCCCCAGATACGCTCTCCTCACCATCTTTGCAGCTCAATTGGTTGGTCATATACTCAATTTTGAAGTTGTGGAATATGGTAACATTGGGGCCGTCAAGGAATTAGGGATTATGGAGTATGTGCAACACCCTTAATTTATATAGGCCCTGGTATATAAAACATTAGAATTTTCTACGAAATTTCTTAGAAATTTCTTTACCTAATATCCTTCAATCAAGTAATTTTTCTATTTGTCTATTATTTTTTTTGTTCATATTCTTTGTAAGGTTTAAAAATAAAGAAATAACTTTTTTGTTTGTTTTTTATAGTTGTATGATAAATATCAAAATAAAATATTTATTAAATTTATTAATTTATTTAGTTATCCAAAAACACAATTACAAATGAAAAATTTTTGAATTTTGTAATCAGTTCATATTTCCCACTCTCTCCGTCTCAATTCTATACCGTTTCAAAGTTACTCAAAATTGTAAAATTTTATTATATAGAAATTAACTACTCCCTTATATCCACTATCTTTTCCACTACACTAGTTATATATATATATACAGACAAATAATCAAATAGAAACTAAAATTAAAATAAAAACTAGAAACTAAAATAAGCAGGTCATATATAGCTTATACGGATAATTAATCAGATAATTCCAATAAACATTATAAAGAATGCTCAGATGAGACTTCATGTGATTCTTTAAAACTGTATGATCACATGGTAATTCTGGTGAGACCTCAATGTACCAGACCAGCTCTGATGAAAATTTTCAAGATATACCTGAACGACTTTGCAGCATCAACAATTTCACTAATGTACATATCAGATCGAAATATCTGGAAGTGAAGAGCAGAAAACATTAGACAAAGGACAAAGTATAAGCACTTGTAGCTTAATGACATGCTAGATCTAAAGTTAGAGGATTGAGCAGATCACTGAAAACTGATCACGATCACGTCACAAATGGCTAGTACATGAAGGAAAAAAATTAGTGTCACAGAAATAAATGGAACAGTAGGTTTTTTATGCCTATTTCAATATATTAATTAGTGACTAATTAATCTATTAAAATATTCGCCTGAAACATGTACCAATATATTTTTTTTACTTTGGTTCCTTTTGCTGTGTCATGTGTGTTTACTGCATACATATAATCACATACACAATTCATAATTCACCAAGAAAAATCATTTCCCATTACCTAATTACTTTTTTGAGGATTATATAAGCCTCCTTATAGACTCCTAATTACTTTTGGCTGATAGCCAGGGCCACGATGTGTTAGATAGTTCAAGCATTCTTGTTTACATATACAAGTACATTTCAGAAAAATGTAGATAACACATTAAGGAATTTATAAAGAATTTTAAGTGTAACAAAAAACATTTCCGACAAGGACATAATGTGGAAAAGTGAATTAGCAGGGACGTAAAAAGGTACTTGGTTTCTTTTATCTTTACTCCTCAAAGTATCGAACCATGATACATGGACAGAGGTTATGTATAAAATTCTATGCAGCTGTTACAAAGATCATACCTCAACATTTTTAATCTCCATGGTACCATCCACTAGCAATTCATGTGTCTCTTCATATGGATGGATAATGTCTTCTATTTTTAATTGAGAGAACAAGTTTTCTAGGCAAGGAGCATATGTCGTTAAAGATAACTTCATATTGTTATTTTCATACTAATATTTTAAAACGAATTAAACATAAATCGTAGGTCGGTATTATATGCTCAACGGGAAAACTTGGGGACAATGGACTTAGTAAAACGTGCTTACTAAATTCTACTACAAACATGAGCTTACTTGGTATCAACAGAATTGGGTATGATGGGCTTACACCTAATGCAAACAATCCTGTAAAACCAATACAAAGTGACACGGTATAAATTTACAATCCGAAATCATAATAATTCGTTATTCCTTAGATAGGTTATATCTATATCCAAATTAGGATTATTATTATCGAACTAAAATATTATTTTTATGCACAATAAAATCATAATAAAGTTATATATAATATTATAACATCCTTATTTTATAAGTATGTGCATCGCACATGTTATCTATACTACTATATTAAAACCAAACTCAAGATAAATCGTTCATGAGAATTATGGCCTCGACAGAAAAATGAGCTTATTAAAATCTAATACAAAGATGAGCTTACATGGTATAAACATGATAGCTTATTAAGATCTATTACAAACAATCATCTTAAAACTAATACAAAGTGATATATTATAAGTTTAGAATCTGTAATCAGAATAATTTGATAATTCTTTAAATAATATATATCTATATCCAATTTAGATTTATTAATTTTTAATTATTATTATGCACAATATATTCATATTAGATTCAGAACATTACAACTATAATATTAAAATAAGCTCGTGCATCGCATGGGTTGTTCGATATTCTATACTACTATAAAGCCGAACTTAAGATAAATCGTTGGTCATTACAATGGGATTAACTACTCAGAATCAATGGATTTGATAAAAATGGGTTACTAAAATCTAATAAAACATATTTTTTTAAAAATCCAATTCAAAGTGATAGCTTAAATTCTAATATGGAAATATAATATTTTTTTAGTGCTTTATATAGTATATATTTTTATCCAATTTAGATATATTAATATCCAATTAAAATAATATTATTATTCGCACTAAAATCATATTAGAATCATTGCATTATTTATATCACAATAATATAAACTCGTGCATCACATAAGTTGTTAGTTAGTACTATATTAAAGTCGCATTCAAGATAAATCATTGGTCGGTATTTTGGGCTAAACAACATTCGTGAAGTGAGCTTATTAAAATCCAATACAAACATATTTATTAAAAACCTGATCTATTTATCTATATATATTATATACTCCCACCTTTAATCTAAACTACTTTATTTCTGGTTAATAGGCTAAAACATAATTGAACTCACTTCTTTGTAGTTGGGTAATTTGATAAGTGGCATTTTATACCACTTAGAACGTCTTAAAATGGCTTAAATTGGTGTCTTGAAATCAAGTATTTTGTGTATTTGATGCGTTTTTCTAGTGTTTATGCATTTCAGGGTATTAGTTGCATTTCGGAGGAGGAATCATCAAGAATAAGCCTTGGCATGTGTTCACCATTGCGAGAGGAAAAGAACGGGCAGATTACGGCGAAGAAACGGAGCAAACCTGGAATTTTTCCAGTAGGGTCCTGCGCGCCCGCGCAGCAATGCTGAGCGGCCGCGCAGCAGCCTTGCGCGCCCGCGCAGAAATGCTGAGCGGCCGCGCAGGGTCGGGGAAAAAGCTGAATTATTTTAGACTTCTACTTCTGTTTGGCTTCCAACTTTTATGTAATCTGAGTTTTATGGGACTATTATATAAGTAGATTTGAGACGTTTTCATAGAGAATATGAAAGAGATTATGTTTTAGATTGTGTTTTGCGCAAGAAGCGAAGGAGATAAGGAAGAAGACCGATTTAGCACACCGCAACGAAGAGGAAGCATATGTTCTTGTGATTCTTGTTTCGTTGTAACGTTGGATGCTAGTTTTCTTGCTTTGACTTATTTACTCTTGTGACGTACTCTGTTTTAATATAATTAGTTTAGTTATTATTTTCTTGTGTCGTTTATCATGATTTCATATGAACCCATGATGGCGATAAGTTCTATTATGGGCTAATCGTGATCATGGGGTTGCAACGGATTTATTATGAAATTCTTTAGTTAATTGTTTAATACTTTAGTGTGTGATGATTGCATGATATCTAGTATTGGTTGTGCGTATTCGTCTTATGTGCGTCGCGAACATATAAGATAGGGTGTTAATCTCTTGTGAAGCGACGGTGGATCTTGAGATTTAGAACTTGCCATGCTAGCATAGGTTCATGTACGTTGTGCATGATTAGTGGGTAACTCTAACAGTTTTATTTGCCTTATGTAATCAAAAGGAATAACTTGTGCTTAAATCGTTGTGTTGTCAATTTCTGTAGACATATAGGAACTCAACATAATTGATGACTATTCAACTTCTATCTTAATTGTGGATGCTTGGTAGAATGGTATTAGTACAATGAAAGTTGGCTTTTATCAGTTTCGTGTTATTCGATTAATATCATCACTGTCACATGCTAAAGGTAATAACAATGGCTATAGAAGGAAGTAATAATGAAGTTGTGATCTCATGAGTGTTTTATTATTGATAAATTGAAGTGTTAGTTAAGTGGTTAATTAAGTAGTTAATTATAGTTAATATTTAATCAACAATTTTAAGTGTTATCTTAACATTGAGAAGTAATCATACATTGGTGAGTGAGTTTAATTAGACAATAACTTAGTCTGAGTCTCTGAGGGAACGAACTAGAAAGTATTCTATATTACTTGTGAACGCGTATACTTGCGTGAATATTAGTGCGTGATTTTGCCCTAACAAGTTTTTGGCGCCGCTGCCGGGGACTCGGCGTATTTGTTTAGTTTATGTACTTACCATCATTGGTCATTAGGACTCAGTGATTAGGACGTAGTAGTTAATTACTCTTTTCGGTTGTGTTTCAGGTACTTTAGCAAGCGTTTATGCAAACTCGTTCTCGTGCTCGCAAGAGGACCTTAGATACAGCTGAGGAGAAAGACGAAGTTCTTGATACTCCGGAGAAGTTAGATTTTGAGGATTCGGATTCAGGAACTGAGCAGAAAGAACCAGTAAACATGGGAGATCGTATTGTTCAAGCTGATCCAGCTCTTATGGATTTTTCTCGGCCTAAAATTGATGACATTCAGTCAAGCATCCTTCATCCGGCTATTCAAGCTAACACCTTTGAAATCAAGCCGGGCACTATTCAGATGGTGCAGAATTCTGTTTCTTTTGGAGGAGCGGCAACTGAAGACCCCAACATGCACATAAGGAATTTTGTCGAGATCTGCAGCACTTTTAAGTATAATGGCGTGACTGATGAGGCTATCAAGTTGAGGTTTTTCCCATTCTCACTGAGGGATAAGGCTAAAGACTGGTTACATTCTGAACCAGCTGGGTCCATCACTACGTGGCAAGATCTTGCGCAAAAGTTTCTGGTGAAGTTTTATCCAATGGCAAAGACTGCTGCTATGAGGAGTGCTCTTACTCAGTTTGCGCAGCAACCTACAAAATCTATGTGCGAGGCTTGGGAACGCTACAAGGAAATGTTGAGAAAATGTCCACATCATGGAATGCCGGATTGGATGGTAATCACTGGTTTTTATAATGGTTTGGGGGCCCAATCTCGGCCCATGCTCGATGCAACAGCTGGAGGCGCCTTATGGGTTAAAAGCTATACTGAGGCGTATAATCTTATCGAGACGATGGCTGCAAATGAGCATCAAAACCCAACTCAGAGGATGACGTCAGGCAAGGTAGCAGGTATTCTGGAAGTTGATGCAGCCACCGCTATTGCAGCCCAGCTCCAAGTGCTATCAATGAAGGTTGATTCTTTGGCTACGTATGGAGTTAATCAAATAGCTATGGTTTGTGAGCTTTGTGCAGGTTCTCATGCTACGGATCAGTGTTTTCTTGTCAACGAATCTGTTCAGTATGTGAATAATTATCAGCGACAACAGCAGCCTGTGCCAGCAACCTATCATCCTAACAACAGAAATCATCCAAATTTCAGCTGGGGGAATAATCAGAATGCTATTCAGCCACCATATCAGCAAGGAGTGAGTAAACAGTTTAACCCACCTGGATTCCAGCAACCACAGCAGTATGCTACAAGGCAATCATATCCTCAACAGGGAAGTGCAGCTGCACCTACTAGTGCTGATTTTGAAGAACTTAAGCTGTTGTGCAAGAGTCAGGCGGTTTCTATCAAGACCTTGGAAAATCAAATCGGTCAATTAGCCAATGCAGTGCTCAATCGTCAACCTGGCACTCTTCCCAGTGACACGGAAGTACCAGGCAGGAAGGAAGCTAAAGAGCAAGTCAAGGCTATTACCTTAAGGTCTGGAAAAGTAGCTGATGCTGAAAAGGCAAAAGAAGTCGAAGCTGAAGTTAGAGATGAAAAATCTAAGCAAAAGGAGAAAGTGGCGGAACCAAGGAAGACTACTGTTGAACACACTCTGCCTGAGGCTAATACAGGGGAGAAACAGCTCTATCCTTCACCACCTTTTCCGAAGAGATTGCAACAACAAAAGCTGGATAGACAGTTCGGGAAGTTTCTGGAGGTGTTCAAGAAACTTCACATCAATATACCTTTCGCTGAGGCTCTGGAACAAATGCCTAGTTATGCGAAGTTTATGAAGACTATTCTTTCAAGGAAGGTGAAACTGGATGACCTTGAAACCGTTGCTCTCACGGAAGAATGCAGCGCTGTTCTACAGCAAAAGTTACCACCAAAACTGAAAGATCCAGGAAGCTTCACCATTCCTTGCACCATTGGCAATCTAACTTTTGACAAGTGCCTTTGTGATTTGGGAGCAAGCATTAATCTGATGCCCTTGTCGATCTTTAAAAAGCTGGATCTGCCTGATCCAAAACCCACATACATGTCGCTACAATTGGCGGACCGTTCCATTACTTACCCAAGGGGCATAGTTGAGGATGTGCTCATCAAGGTGGATAAGCTCTTCTTTCCTGCAGATTTTGTTATTCTGGATTTTGAGGAAGATAAGAAGATTCCCATAATCTTGGGGAGGCCTTTCTTGGCTACTGGCCGTACCTTGATAGATGTACAAAAAGGGGAACTTACTATGCGGGTCCAAGATCAGGATGTGACGTTCAACGTATTCAAGGCAATGAAATTCCCTACAGAAGATGATGAGTGTTTAAAAGTGGATGTGATTGATTCCGCAGTTACTTCAGAACTCGATCACATGCTAATGTCTGATGCATTGGAAAAGGCCTTAGTGGGGGATTTTGACAGCGATGATGAAGATAGCAACGAGCAATTACAATATCTGAACGCTTCTCCATTGAAGCGAAAGCTCGACATACCATTTGAATCTCTTGGTACTTCTGACCTTAAGAATGCTGAAGGGAAGCTCAAACCATCAATAGAGGAAGCACCTACCTTGGAGCTCAAACCATTACCTGAACACTTGAGGTATGCTTTTTTAGGTGATTCATCTACGTTACCTATTATTATTTCAGCTGACCTTTCAGGTAGTGAGGAAGACAAGCTCTTAAGGATTTTGAGAGAATTCAAATCGGCTATAGGATGGACCATAGCAGACATCAAGGGGATAAGTCCTTCATATTGTATGCATAAAATTCTGTTAGAGGAAGGTAGTAAGCCAACTGTGGAACAGCAGCGAAGACTGAACCCGATGATGAAGGAGGTGGTGAAGAAAGAAATTCTGAAATGGCTAGATGCAGGCATCATTTATCCTATTTCTGACAGCTCGTGGGTGAGCCCCGTGCAATGTGTACCTAAGAAAGGAGGTATCACTGTGGTCGCAAATGAAAAGAATGAGCTCATCCCTACTCGAACAGTTACAGGATGGAGAGTAGGCATGGATTATAGAAAATTGAACAAAGCCACAAGGAAGGATCACTTCCCTCTCCCATTCATTGATCAAATGCTTGACAGATTGGCGGGACATGAGTATTTTTGTCTTCTGGATGGTTATTCCGGGTATAATCAGATTTGTATTGCACTAGAGGATCAGGAAAAGACTACCTTCACTTGTCCATTTGGCACATTTGCTTTTCGTAGAGTTTCGTTTGGGTTATGTGGCGCCCCGGCCACCTTTCAGAGATGTATGATGGCTATATTCTCTGACATGATTGGAAATAACATCGAAGTGTTCATGGATGACTTCTCCGTCTTTGGACACTCATATGATGAATGTTTGAATAATCTGCGCGCCATACTCAAAAGATGCGTGGAAACTAATTTGGTGCTTAATTGGGAGAAATGTGATTTTATGGTGCGTGAAGGCATTATCCTTGGGCATAAGGTGTCTAGCAAAGGTCTGGAGGTGGACAAGGCCAAGGTGGGAGTCATTGAAAATCTTTCCCCACCTAATTCGGTGAAAGGAATCCGTAGTTTTCTCGGTCATGCGGGTTTTTATCGGCGATTCATCAAGGACTTTTCAAAGATATCTAAGCCGTTGTGCAATTTACTTGAGAAAGATGTGCCTTTCAAATTTGATGATGAATATTTAGCAGCATTCGAGACTCTCAAGGAGAGTTTGATCACGGCACCAGTTATTACAGCACCAGATTGGACAGAACCGTTTGAGATGATGTGTGATGCGAGTGACTATGCGGTAGGTGCAGTTCTGGGACAGCACAAGAAAAATCTCTTCCATGTGGTCTACTATGCGAGTAAGACTTTAAATGGGGCCGAATTGAACTACACCACTACTGAGAAGGAGCTTTTGGCTATAGTCTTTGGCTTTGAGAAATTTCGATCTTATCTGCTTGGTACGAAAGTAACAGTATTCACTGATCATGCAGCTATTCGCTATCTGGTTTCTAAGAAGGATTCGAAGCCGAGACTCATTCGTTGGGTGCTTTTACTTCAGGAATTTGAGTTAGAGATCAAAGATAGAAAAGGTACCGAGAATCAAGTAGCTGACCATCTCTCTAGGTTGGAGAATCCCGATTCTACTTCATAAGATAGGACGTTAATCAATGAATCTTTTCCGGATGAGCAGTTGTTTGCAATTCAAGGGGAAGAACCATGGTTTGCAGATATTGTAAAATATCTTGTCAGCAATATAATGCCGCTTAATTTGACATCCGCTCAAAAGAAGAAGTTTCTGCATGAGGTGAAGTGGTATATGTGGGATGAACCATATTTGTTTAGACAGGGAGCTGATCAGATCATCAGGAGATGTATCCTGTTCTGTGAGACGGAGGGGATATTACGAGACTGCCATTCCACGGTTTATGGTGGACACTATGGAGGTGAGAAGACGACAGCTCGTATTCTGCAAGCAGGTTTTTTCTGGCCTACTTTGTTCAAGGATGCTCATCAGTTTGTTTTAAGGTGTGATCGTTGCCAAAGAGTGGGAAATTTGTCAAGGAAGGATGAGATGCCATTAAATGTGATGCTTGAAGTCGAGGTCTTTGATGTATGGGGAATAGATTTCATGGGGCCTTTTATCTCATCTTGTAATAATCAGTACATCTTACTGGCAGTCGATTATGTCTCAAAATGGGTCGAAGTTAAAGCTTTACCGACAAATGATACAAAGGTAGTACTAAATTTTCTTCATAAGCAAATTTTCACAAGGTTTGGAATGCCTCGGGTAATCATAAGTGATGAAGGATCGCATTTTTGCAACCGTAAGTTCACTTCTATGATGCAGCGTTATAATGTGAATCATCGAGTAGCTACTGCCTATCATCCGCAAACAAATGGTCAAGCGGAAGTGTCTAACAGAGAGATAAAGCGCATTCTAGAGAAGGTTGTTTGTCCGTCAAGGAAGGATTGGTCTTTAAAGCTCGATGAAGCTGTTTGGGCTTACAGAACAGCATATAAAACTCCACTTGGGATGTCACCGTTTCAGTTGGTGTACGGTAAGGGATGTCATCTACCGGCAGAGCTTGAGCATAAGGCCTACTGGGCATTGAAGAAATTGAACCTGGATTTAGATGCAGCTGGTAAGAAAAGAATGCTTCAGCTTAATGAACTTGATGAATTTCGACTTCAAGCGTACGAGAATAACAAAATGTATAAGGAAAAGGTGAAGAGGTGGCACGATAGGAAGCTACATCCTAAGTTATTTGTGCCAGGGCAACAAGTTCTGTTATTCAACTCTCGGCTCCGACTTTTTCCTGGGAAGTTGAAATCAAGGTGGTCTGGACCTTTTATTGTCAAAACTGTGTTTCCACATGGAGCGGTGGAAATTTTTGAGAATGATTCGGACCAAGCATTCAAGGTTAACGGTCAGCGGTTGAAGCACTACTATGGGGACATGGCAAACCGAGAGGTGGTTAGTGCCATTTTGTTGACTACTTGAGAAAGGTACGGAACGTCAAGCTAATGACGAAAAAGAAAGCGCTGCGTGGGAGGCAACCCATGAATTGTTGTTACAGGATCCCTTAGAAGTTAATAACCTATCCAAAAACACAAAAAAATCAGAAAAAAGGGGCTGAAATTTTTTTTTTCCAGAGACCCTCTGCGCGCCCGCGCAGCTATGCTAAGCGGTCGCGCAGCTTACTGCGCGCCCGCGCAGAAATGCTGAGCGGCCGCGCAGGGGTCGAGTTCCAGAAAATTTTTTACAGTTCAGAAAAAAAAAAAAAAAAAACAAAAACACAAAAACCCATCACAGCCCATAAACCCACGAATTCTTTTCCCATTACCCCATGATTTTATCCCTCAACCCCACTCCTAATCTAATTTAACCTACTCCACACACTATATATACATACACCTATCCTACATATCTCCCACAAACTTCCTACACTTAAACCCTCTCATAAACATCAAAAATCAGTTCTTACACACTTTTATTCACAAAATCAATGGCACCCAAGAGAGCACGCACTATTGACAGCAGCAACACAGTTCCTACTGCTGATTCATCAAGGGGTACTGCTGCAAGGCCTCGGTTAACTGATAGAGCTGCGGAGGAGGAGTACACTAGGCTGTTGGGGAAGCCGATTCTGAAGGAGAGGGGGTTTTTACCATCAGGGAGGGATGGTGAGTTGTTGCCCATGATTGTAGAGAAGGGGTGGATAGCTTTTTGTGAGTCACCCAAAGCAGTACCGATGAGTGTTGTTCGCGAGTTCTACGCGAACGCGAAGGCTGAAAAGAATGGGTTTTCTGTAGTTCGTGGGCTGACGGTTGATTATCATCCTGCGGCGATTCGCCGTGTGATTGGACAGCGAGAGAGGAAGCCCGAGGAGGAGAACTGGAATGAAAAGACTGCTGAGGATTTTGACTTGGATTTGATTTGTGCGACTCTCTGTCGACCGGGCACAGTTTGGAACCGCAGTCCAGCCAATAATGAGTATCGTCACTTTCCGGCGATCGCCATGAACAGGTATGCCCGTGCATGGAATGCATTTATATGTGCTAATATTTTGCCTTCTTCACATGCACACGAGGTCACAGTTGAGAGAGCACAGTTGTTGTGGGGAATTCTGAATGAGGAATACTATGTGGACCTTGGTGAGTTTATCTACCAAGGAATTCTAAAGTTTTTGAGGGGAGCAAAGCATATGAACATCCCTTATGCATCCACGGTTACGAAGCTATGCCGAGCAGTAGGAGTGAACTGGCCGGCTCATGAGCAGTTGCAGTTGTCAGCAGCTCCGATAGATTCTGGCACTCTGAATGGGATGTAGGAGTGGACCGGTGGTGAGCCTGAGGAGCATGGGCTGGGTTATCGTCTTCCAGGAGGGCGTCCAGCACGAGGTGCTACTATGGCTAGGCCAGGGCGTGGTGAGGCTGGTTCTTCGAGAGCTCAGGAGGGTGCTGGGATGGGTGATGCCCAGTATAGGAGGCTTTCACGGTGGATGGATGCCATGTATGAGACGCAGAGCAGGTTTGCTCAGGAGCTCACCCTTGCGTTAGGGACTGCTTTTCGAGGCCTTGGAGCTGATATCCAGTGGCCAGTTTTTGGTGAGGACTCTGCATACCCGCCGCCTGATACTCCACCCACTGAGGGTGATGATGATGATGACTCCGAGTAGGTATACCCTGTGTTCCTTTCTACTACCTTCACTGGGGACAGTGAAGATTTTAAGTTTGGGGGTGGTAGTTAAGGAATATTTTGTGTGTGTCATATAGCTGCATATTCATGATAGTTAGTTCATATAGTTGTATAATTTTTGCCATATAGTTTTTTTTATATAGCTTTATTTGTTTGTCATATCATATAGCTCATGCATATACCATGATCCCTTTTGCAATGATTTATCGACTGAATTGTGATATTGATGCGAGTGTAGTGATAGCATTAAAGTGTTATTAAGTTGTGTAGGTTGATATGCATGCTAGAAGCACTTGTATTTTCACTAAGTCTTAGAGAATGCTTAAGGGCTAGATTGTTGTTATGATCTGATTATTTTCGAGGATAATCTATTTATTATGCTTAGAATTTGATAATAGGTTCTTAGTGGTAAAGGCATGAAAAAGAAAAAAAAATGGAGTAAAAATGGAATTTGTTGCTAGTTGTGGCTAGGCGTCAAATGGCTAGTAGCCGGCTCGCATGTTATGCGAGTAGTCTAGGGTTGAGCAAGATGGAGCGAAACGCACTTGCTCAGAGAAAAAAAAAAAATTTGCATAATTGATCAAGAGTGGGTTCTTTGGTATTCGAGTATTTAAGTTCTTAGGGGACTTTGTGCCTAGTGACCTAAGGCTTTTAGAGTCTGGGATCCGCTAACCTAACGCTCGTTACATGGATACTATTGTATAAGTCTTTTGTGGACCTCACTCATTGCACGGTCAAATAAGCATTTGAGTTGTAAATAAAAAGCACGATTCCGTAGTAAGCTCCAAAGTTCTTGTAGTGTTGTATATCACTTTGTGCCTAGAATTTTTATTCTTTGTATAATCGTAGGATTGCCTTGAGGATAGTCTAGTCATAGTAATTGGTCTAGTTCCGAAGCATATCTGTTAAGCATTTGCACACACCACGTTTCTGGCTGTATGTCCGTTTGCATGAGTTTATTGATCTTTAGTGTCTAACTGCATTCGTTGAGACGTGACAATTTGGTTGTTTAATTGTAGTAAGGGGGATCGTTGCATTTTCATATAGATTGCATTCATGCATATTTTTAGTTGTTTTGAGTCTGTGACGCTTGAGGACAAGCATCGATTTAAGTTTGGGGGTGTGATAAGTGGCATTTTATACCACTTAGAACGTCTTAAAATGGCTTAAATTGGTGTCTTGAAATCAAGTATTTTGTGTATTTGATGCGTTTTTCTAGTGTTTATGCATTTCAGGGTATTAGTTGCATTTCGGAGGAGGAATCATCAAGAATAAGCCTTGGCATGTGTTCACCATTGCGAGAGGAAAAGAACGGGCAGATTACGGCGAAGAAACGGAGCAAACCTGGAATTTTTCCAGTAGGGTCCTGCGCGCCCGCGCAGCAATGCTGAGCGGCCGCGCAGCAGCCTTGCGCGCCCGCGCAGAAATGCTGAGCGGCCGCGCAGGGTCGGGGAAAAAGCTGAATTATTTTAGACTTCTACTTCTGTTTGGCTTCCAACTTCTATGTAATCTAAGTTTTATGGGACTATTATATAAGTAGATTTGAGACGTTTTCGTAGAGAATATGAAAGAGATTATGTTTTAGATTGTGTTTTGCGCAAGAAGCGAAGGAGATAAGGAAGAAGACCGATTTAGCACACCGCAACGAAGAGGAAGCATATATTCTTGTGATTCTTGTTTCGTTGTAACGTTGGATGCTAGTTTTCTTGCTTTGACTTATTTACTCTTGTGACGTACTCTGTTTTAATATAATTAGTTTAGTTATTATTTTCTTGTGTCGTTTATCATGATTTCATATGAACCCATGATGGCGATAAGTTCTATTATGGGCTAATCGTGATCATGGGGTTGCAACGGATTTATTATGAAATTCTTTAGTTAATTGTTTAATACTTTAGTGTGTGATGATTGCATGATATCTAGTATTGGTTGTGCGTATTCGTCTTATGTGCGTCGCGAACATATAAGATAGGGTGTTAATCTCTTGTGAAGCGACGGTGGATCTTGAGATTTAGAACTTGCCATGCTAGCATAGGTTCATGTACGTTGTGCATGATTAGTGGGTAACTCTAACAGTTTTATTTGCCTTATGTAATCAAAAGGAATAACTTGTGCTTAAATCGTTGTGTTGTCAATTTCTGTAGACATATAGGAACTCAACATAATTGATGACTATTCAACTTCTATCTTAATTGTGGATGCTTGGTAGAATGGTATTAGTACAATGAAAGTTGGCTTTTATCAGTTTCGTGTTATTCGATTAATATCACCACTGTCACATGCTAAAGGTAATAACAATGGCTATAGAAGGAAGTAATAATGAAGTTGTGATCTCATGAGTGTTTTATTATTGATAAATTGAAGTGTTAGTTAAGTGGTTAATTAAGTAGTTAATTATAGTTAATATTTAATCAACAATTTTAAGTGTTATCTTAACATTGAGAAGTAATCATACATTGGTGAGTGAGTTTAATTAGACAATAACTTAGTCTGAGTCTCTGAGGGAACGAACTAGAAAGTATTCTATATTACTTGCGAACGCGTATACTTGCGTGCATATTAGTGCGTGATTTCGCCCTAACATAATTGAACTCAAAAAGTTTGTAGTCGACTAACTTGCATTTACATGATAATTGTCAACATATTTAAATGGACTAACCGAATGCTGATATGGCTCAATGACATGTTAAAAAACAACCAGATGGCTTGCTAATTTGTCATAATTCGAGTAACAATATACATTGATGGGGATCGATAAACGGGGGAATGTTATACATATACATTATATATATATATAACTAAGTATTAAAGAGGCTGAGTAAGATTATGGGATTAAGAACTGAGATGATAGGTGAGATGATAGGTATGAGTACATCAACACATGTACAAAAGCACCTTAACAATAAAGTCTTACATTATACCTAAACAATTGAAATCAATTAATCATAATACCCATAAATTGAAAAGGCATTGAATTCAAAATGCGTATATGAACACTAGAAATTAACTCATGGATTCATTATTTTTTTTGTTTCTTTTTGGTCTGATCCCTTCTCCATCTTTCAATTCCTTCCTTCGATTTTTTTTTCTTTGATCATACTTCTTGAGCAATTTGATCGGCTTTCCTTTTCATCTTCATGTGTAAATAGTATTAATATATAACTGTTTCTAAACTTTGTTATTTGATGTGCGTGGTTCAAAAGGTTCAGTCTTATTTATGTTTTAATTGTGTCTAATTGTACCAGTGGACTTACGGGTCATAAAGCCTACACGCATAGCTAAAAAAACTTAACGTCCCTTTGTTACAAATCAACAAAAATTAAAGCAAAAGGTTTTTTTCTTTAATTATTCAAGTGCAAGTTAATATTAGTAAAGAAAGTTAATATTTATTTTATTACGTGTTCCTCGACACTGAGGGCATCCCTCAAATGAAACCAAACTAAAGATAATTATTGAAACCGTAATAATGGACTTAGCACGCTTATTTTTTTATGTATTGATTATAATTAGATACTTAAATTTCAATCCTTTTTTTTCTAATTCGGACAAAAATATTATAGTAAACATATATATGACCTTATTTCGTATCTCACAGAAAATAAAGTTACTAATAATTTGATAATTGAATTCTTCTTTAATGTTATACAAGCGTGTAACCCGTGCGATGCACGGATTAATTTTAAATATTTTTTTTCCTATTATTAGTATAATCTTATTTTTATAAAAAATAAATAAATTATTTAATAATCCGTGCGTTGTCCGGATTAATTTTGACATTTTTCAAGGAAAATATGGTATAATTGATTGATTTGATCTTGGTTAACACTATTCTAAAATTTTGTTAGCACTTTTCAAAATAATATAGACACATATAATTTATTAAAATAATTAATTTATATATCAAATTTAACTACAAACTCTATTAATCGCCCAAATTCTTATTAACCTTTTTTTTATTAAAAGTAAAACACTTAATAAAATATATAAAATAGAATAATAGATTATTAAATAATTTATTAAATTAATTGAAATTGAACAATATGTTATTAATTAATAATATATATTTTGTACGATAAATTATCCTATAACCCGTGCGGTGCCCGGTAATTTTAATATTTCTTGTCATACTTTTGTAAATTACTTATTTTCATAAAAAGAAAATAAATTATAAAATATTTAATGTAAATATGAAATTAATGATATAATTATTTTTTTATGTAAGTAGTATAGTAGAGTTTGTAAAGAAGTTAGAGTTTAAGTAGTATAATATAGATATAACTACTACAAATGATAGAGTTTGTAGTTATGTTGGATACATAAATTAAATATTTTAATAAATTATATGTGTTTAATTTTTTTTGGAAGGTGGTAGAAAATATTTTAGGAAGGTGTTAAGCACCGACCAAACCAATCAATTATAATAGTATAGTATAGATGGTTTCTCCCTATAACATTTAAATAACTATATAATTTACATGATTAACAAATCATTATCATGTTTTACCTACATGTTTGTACTCAAAATATCAAACTATTATAACCATAATATTTTATATTGTATTTTATTTTTAAAAATTATACAATATTCAATAGAATATATTTATGAGCCTAATCATACTAGCTTTATTTCTTTTAACGCCAGAACCTCAAAATACTTTTAAAATGTTTGTTTGAGAAGCCACATAAATATAGAAGAAGATTATGAGATGGTTTTTCTAAGTATAATACATTAATTATTGTTTTTTATCTATGATTGTCCATCTTCTATTCCCATAGAAAATTAAATAATTTTGATTATACTTGTATAATTTCAAAATCCAATATAATATTCTCCCAAACATATGACTTACTTTTAAAAATCTATATATTATGAAATATATTTATTCAAATTATAATATTACTATTTTGGCATTTATTTTTTAAAAAATGAAGATGGTAAGAAGAATCTAGAACGTCCATTTCAATTCTAGCACTCTTACTTCTTAAAAACATCCGTAGAAGTTTAAATTCACATATGTTAGCTCTATTATGTTAGATGTATGTCTTAATAACCCCACTAAAATTTTTCTACACACAAATGTGTATTATTTGTACATGTACCCCCACAATCTTGTGTTATCCCTTATAAACTCTAAGCTTAGGTAATGATAAACTTGAGATAATTCTTTTAACTCTCATGTGATTATTCTCTTTGTAGGAAATTAATTAATGTTTTTATGGGTGTTGTATGAAATATATATTTAAATATATGTCTATGTGACCAACTTAAACTATATATGGATTCATTTTATGATATTAAGGATTTCAATTTTGTAATTGTAAATAAAATTTGACACTTTGTAGTGTTTCAAGATTTAAGGTCTCCGGGATGAGCACAATTAATTTACACTGAGAAATGCATTTAGAATATATTATAATTGCTTTGATTTTTTGTTTTTCTTTTAAAAATTAGTATCTTAATTATTTTAAAGCATCAACATGTTAACATGTTTAGTTTCTGAAATTTGAGTAGTTTTACTCTATTGTTTGGCCTACAACAAGAACAATATCAAGGGCAACACCAAGGCCAATACCCAACATTCATTCTGCAAGGACAGTCACAAAGCCAAGACCCAACCAGGGTCCTAACAAGAAGAAGATCAGCAACAAGTTCAAGGGCACACAGGTAAGAACATATTATTCATCTACTTTTTTAGATTCCTAAATTAGGGAGAATTTTTTATCTTTTGAAAGTGACTCAAGCACTACTAAAATTTTAGTAGATCATTAAACAAAACAAAGGAATAACCATATAAAGGTTGTTTGTACCAGCTGACTTATTGCATTATAGATGTCACGGAGACTCCGTATATTTTTGGTGCCCACCTACACTATTGCTTCTACGTTCTGATGTCAATTGTGTCAACATATAGGAATTTGTTAAGAACTTTTGCCGAGGATTGGATCATCATTTCCACTATTATCTTTGTTGATTTATCTTCATCATCATCATCATCATCAATCATTACACAAAGAGTTATCTTCATCATCATCAATCATTACACAATAGACGTGCTACAATTCTTTCTTTTACGCTCCATCACCGAAAGTCTACTTCATCATGCATACAACCACGTGAAAAGATTAAATTTTTTTAGTGGTTTATAGAGTCGATAGACCTTGCTTCTTTTGTCATATGCAGTAAAGATACATTTCTTGACAATCTCATCTAATCTCATCTAGCTTTTTTCTTTTCTTGTCAGGAATATGTGCATATGCAATGCAACCGAAAATTCATAGATTTCCAACCAAGCGCTTTGCCAATCGCCGACCTTGTTGGAAGATAAAGATACTTTGGTGCCATTTTTTGTGATACATTGCTCGGCTTGCTTTTTTGTGGGATACTTATACATGTTTGATATTTAATTACAGGTTTTGCTTCTGTTCTTTGTGTCTATTCATTGCAAAACTTCTCTCTTTGTAGTTATCATGTGAGAGACAGACAGCTAGACCTTCTCCTTTTCGATTTAAATTCCAATTATCCTCTTGCACTTGTCCTTTTGTAATGTACCTTATAAAGTTCTCATTTTTGGTTTAAAAATCTAATAACCTAAGAGATTCTCATGCTTTTGGATTACTCATCTGATGAGCCTAGAGAACTGCTCCTCAATTCACATCTGATGAACCTTTGGAACTTCTCCTCTTCAATTCATCATGTGGGCCCGTGGAGCCATGTGCCCCAGTCGTCTGGATATGCTAATCAGGAGCTTATTCTCATTCATCCTCAAGACACCTGCAATAGTGATCCTCGCTCCTCCGACATTATTAAACTTGTGCTCTGAATTATGCTGCTGGTTAAATAGGCTTGGGAGGTTAAAGGAATTTCCATAATGTTGTTCACAGAGGTCAAATGGTTCACGGCTACTGGCAACATCTGAAAATTCAGAATAGTTGCAACACTAATGGAATTGTTTTGATAATATTAATAATTTACACCCATAATGCACAGCAGGTCCAGGGTCCATCACCCATGCTGGAAAGCAAACATTTGCAGTAATGATACAGTTGGAACTTAAACCGTGTACTTCTGAACTGCAGTTGAGTCTGGAGGCACACGGATGTGAGTATAAAGTTGAAGTTGACCCCAAACAAGTAGAGAAATAATGTATCATATCATAGAGCATCATGTTGCAAATGTGTGTACATAAGAAAAAATCTGTTACACTAGTGAAGATGCACAGTCTTCCTTCTTCAAAGTCTTGGGAGAGATGATGCTTAATCCGTTGTACTAGTACACTCATTCCCTAAAATTTAAGTTACAAAAATTAGGAGAATGAATAACTAATCTATTGCAGTTTCTCTTATGTCCTCTTAAAGCCTTACCAAGTATGACTGTAATAGTTATAACCTAATCAAGGAACAATACTTTAACAAAAATAAAAAATATTTTAAAAACCCATGTTTAATTAAATCCTCGTGAATGATATAATTAATAAACCTGACAATCAAGCAACAATACTTTTATTAAAACAAAAAATATTAAAAAAATATATAAACTTTGCACATATTATTCCTTCATAAATGAAAAGGATATAAGATGAAAACAATTTGAAGTGGTCGAAACAATACCTCAACCCTTAATTTTCTCCGCATGAGACTTACCTTTGGTGTTGGTGTCTCTTAACATATTAACCACCACAACGGTGAACATTTGGCAAACCAAGTCATTGCAAGAACATACAAGAACTAATATGCCAATATATGGAATTTGTGAAATAAAGGATGTAATGAGATTAAATATTTCTTTATTACACAAGAGAATTTATTTGAATTTTAATTGGAAAGGCAAAACGTGATAGGATCCACGCCCAAAGCACTTCCATCAACTGAAAAAGGTGAAAGAGAGGTAGATAACTGAGAGGGTTAGAGAAACCATATGGTTTGTTGCACCACTAAGTACAAAATGAAAGAAACAAAGTTGAGAGACATCAAAATGAAGTATAATATCATTTAGCCAAGAACTATTTGAAAATTGGAAAATCGGTGAGGGAAATTCTTCAAGAATTTCAAAGTTTATGATGTCGAATTTATTAGATCCCATCTTTCCCTTGATTAAGTCATTTAACATGTGGATCAACTTATATATTACGTCATTTTAACAAACCCCTCATATTTAGATGAGCTATCACTATAAGAAAAACAGGTAAATACGACCGGCCAAAAGTCCTCGCATTTACCTAAATATGTCAGGACACAGTCGTATCTTTTAGTTTCTGGATCGGTCATGATACGGGAGGAATATTTAGTAAGTCAGTCATTTTTAAAGTAAATTGAACCAGCTAGTTTTGACCATTTAAAAAAAACCGCTTAAATTCAACTGGCCAAATTTGACCAAGGTAGTCGAATTTGACTTTTCACCAAAAAATTGAAATTCCCCCCCAAACTATTAAATATTTTGAATAAATTTAAAATGTCTGCCTAAAATTAAATTGACCGTATATGATCAAAGATGCGAATCTAAATTTCACCACCTTCGGTTGAATTAACAAACACCAGTTTTAAGAGACAAATCTCTCGCTGGAAATTGGAAAATTTCCAGATTCCAGTGAGTTTACCCAGGTCCAGTCATATTCCAGCAACTTTAATTTCTCCAAAAAAGCTTAGTTTTCAGTCCAATTTTTCAATTTAATACACTCAAAATTGACCCAACAATCTCATATTCATATCCAAACTTACAAATAACTAGCATTTAACCGATTCCGGTCAAAATCAATTGAACGTCTGTAAAGAAAAAAACAACATTAACAAAAAATTCACCAAACTAAAAAAACCTTAATATAAACAATTTCCCCACCACATACCCAGCATGTAAATCGAGCAACACAGTCAATCATAAATCATGAAAAAATTATCTACACGCTCATGTTCAATGATCTATCGATTCATAACTTCAAAACACATCAATAAACAACCTAAAGTAAAAAGTCTAATTCGAATTAAAATCAAGAAAATGAAAATTTTTGAAAAATTATCTACCTAGCTCTCTACCGAATTATTACCTTCAGGAGGGAGAGTAAGATGGTGGGAGGGACACAAATAGAAATAGAGGGGGAGAGAGAAAAAGAGAAGAGGTGGGTTACGTGAGTGAAAGGAGGGCTTCGGGTTAAAAAATTTATTTTATCGTTTTTTTGTTTTTTTACTTATAATTTGGTTTTATTAAATGTAAATTCAACCATTGGATGAGTGTTTTAGGGGTTAAATTTGGTGTGTTAGATCTAATGCAAGGGGACTACAGAAGTGGCACTAAATTCAACCTATAACCGTTCGAATTTAGGAGTGTCGATTAATATTTTTCTTATGCTTTCTTATAATTTCTAGAAAATTAAAATTGTAATTAATTAACTTTTTTCTTACAAATATTATAATATTAAAAATATAATAAATTATATTAACAACTTGTTATTTTAATAAAAAATTTAAAATCATGAAGTTGGTCAATTTGAGCATAAATTCCACGAAAAAGATTGGGTGGTGAAATATTTAGTTAAGTTAATGATACCTATTTGTTAAAATAATCGAGGTCTAATGATTAAAAATTGTTAAAATTTGCATATAACATTTTCTTGTAACCATTTTAACATCCATGTGGCTGGATGGTCTAATATTATTCTAAATAGTAGGAACACTCTATGGTAAGAATCTCAACCCCTAAATTCGAATTTGTAAAATAATTCGAAATAATCACATCCGAAATAGATTACTCAAAATAAATGAGATATAAATTAAAAACTAAAACCCTAATCGATACCCTATAATTTAAATTTATAACCCCATGTAATCATATTACCTACTCTAATGTAGAGATTCGAAAACAAGTTAATTATTAGCTCACTAATATTTTGTCAAAAATTATAGTGAATGTAGTCAGTCGACTTGGAACACGATAATTCTTTCATAATTTTTTAAACTTTTTTTTATAAATATATATTTAAATTTCACGGAAGTATCATAAAATTTTAATAAAAGTTCTTTCATCACATATATTTTTATACCATATAAACTTGTAGTTGGGATGAATGTTATTATTGTGTGTATACATATTTTTTAAAATATTCACTAATATTTAAATAGTTTAAATAAATTATTAAAAATTTTGAATATACTAAATACAATTGAATGTGGCCAAATTAGATACATACAAACTGAATTTGTGTAGAAATATAAATTTCAAAATAGAGGGGAATTTTCACCAACTTTTGCCCCAAAAGTTTTAAAAGTTATAGGAAATTTCATGCCATTTCCAAATAATAAATTTGACCAAAATCGATTGAATTTAGGAGAGCCAAAAAATTCAATGCGGAAAATTTCATCCAATTTTTTTAAAGAATCTCTCCTCGCTAACTAAAGGTAGTACATATGAAGATTATAAATGTATGTTGTTTTAAAACAAGCTAAGATACACTTTAATTTGCTTTTTTATGAAAATAGAATAGTCTTCGAGTTCATAATTTTGCATTTCTATATGTGATTAAATCATGTACTTATTCAATTACATATTAACTTAGGTGCGAATATTCTTGTAAATTCCATGTAGACCTAGCCGCATAAATATGACAATCTTCTAAGTTTTGTATTCATAGAAAATGATCAAATTATTTCATTGCAGTTGCAAGTTTTATGTATATATTTTGTGTGAGTAAGTTGTATGGAATTACTTAAAAAAAACTCTTTCCCGTAATCTCAACCAATTTATTATACATTTATATTCTTAGAAAGTGGTATTATAGATTTTGTGATTTAGAGATGACTTTCACAAAAATATGTTGCGATCAAAATTTTCTGGTATGACGGGAAATAATTGTAATCAATTGAGTATTCAAACAAAGGTAGGGTCTTTCTAGTGTGTGTCAATGTAACAAATACATTTACATGATCAATAATTTTTATGAACGAGAGCCATTATTATTAATGAGATTAGAGCTAATAAAAAATTTAAGTTGCTAATGTGCGTCGGCATGGAGACAAACAAGAAAATCGATTTCGGTATTGTAAGAATCTCAAGATTTTTGAAAGATTATGGAATATGGATACAAAGAACCATACATGTTATCTTACCGTAATAACTAAGACTTTGAAGGGAAATCCACTAACAGTTAAGAAGACTCTCTTTTTTATTAATCAAGTGGTGAATGGAGTAATTTTCTAAAGGATTTCTATGATATATCAACATTAAAGCTAACATGAGAAACTATAAGTAAGTCCTAGAAAGCTCAAGAAAACCAATAATGAGAATATACTAGTTTTGTGTTCGTTTAATCATAAATATGAATATGTGATTAATATTTTATTAATGTGTAATATTAAAGTAGGTTAGTAAAATAGGAAATAAGTATATAAGTACATCTAAGTAAACATGTAAATATATAGAAAGTACAACTAATTTATACAAAATTTAAATATGTTAATAATTAAATAAGAAATACGTATACAAATGCGTATAAATAAACATGCAATGCTTAGAAGTACAACAATGACCCACCATTTAATTGAACCAACACACTACTTTCCTATTCATTATTAAATAATTAAGTATCTGTCATGAGTTGCATAGACGATAAAAGGGTGTATATAGTAAATATGATGTCGTTATTTTCCTAGAATGAAAACTAATACGAACCCATTATATTTTCCCTTATTGCATGAAACTCTAAACCATTTTACAAAAGTTCAATAATTACTATATAAGTATTCTTTAAATAATCATTTACTTTTGGGTAAATAAATTAGAAAAATTATTTAGGTTAGATTTGAAAAAATATTGTCCTAAAACTGTAAATTTATTAGTTGGATTACATTTAATCAACAACTAATTTGAAAGAGATAAGACCACATATAGACTATATATAACATTAATGCAGTTATCCTAATTACCTATATTTGCTAACTTATTTAATTTATTTTGTGTGTTCTTTATATGTATATCTTTTGTAATTTATTTTGTGTGTTCTTTATATGTATATCTTTTGTTCCTCTTTATACATATATATGCATTTTTATTTATATATATATATATATTTATAGGTATGAGTGTGATATATAGAGAGAATGAATGTGGCTGTCTTAATTTGTTTCAATTGTGTTGTTCATATGATTTTTTATGTGTACGGTGTATTCATGTTTATACATATATATGTATAAGTATCATGGAGAAGGAGAGAATAAACGTGGCTCTCTATAGTAAACTAATAACCGAATGTGTTTTTCATCTATATTTTATAAATTTTTTATGAACTTGGTAAGAGTTAAATCTCACTGTTATATGTTCTTCAAAGACTTTAGTTTTTTGAGCTTCATTAGTTGTTATTGTTCATTTTTATGATTTAATATGAATAAAATATGTAAATTATACAATTAGTAAGTTGTATTTTATTTTGTGTCATGTACATCAAGTTTCGATTATGTATACCTATGTTGCTAGAGCTAGGGGGGTTTATTTGCGCCTTTATTTGATATGGGTTTAATGTTGTTAGTTCTCTATGAGTTGTATTTACGAATACGAATTAAGATTTCTAAGTTTAATCGTATGATATGAATGAGAGTATGTAGAATTTTATCAATGCTTTTGATCTTATTTTATTAGTTTTTCATTATTTGACGATTTATCTGACTTGGAAATTATGTTTTTTTTGTTATATTTAGTATCTTGCATGAATGATATCTCATTACTTGGAAATATTTTCTAATTACTTTGTAGTATGCAGGGAAAATGCTAATCAGAGACATGGGACGTGGTCGTGGACTTAGTCGAAGAACTTGTGCTATTTTACGAACACCTAGTCTACCTTCTCCACGCAATCAGAACACCCGTAAGATTACCAAAAACACTTGTAAGACCAATATAGAGACCCGGGCATGGAAATGACCTAGATCACATTCCGATCGCAAGTTTAGGGAAAAGAACCCAAGAACACCATGCCGCATCAAATTCCAAGTGGGACCGTAATTATTTATATATGTTTATCGTATAAATCTCATTCAACTTCAAAATGTATGTGAAAAATATGAATAAGATTAGCTCATAGATTATGAAGCTTTTGTGTTTATGACTGACTACATTAAAATTAATTTAAAGGTATACACAATGATACAACAGTGAAGATATTGAATGCGACTATTCGTTTCAAAATGGGCAGTTGGGCATACACGTGTATTGCCATTCTTGCACAAAATTCGAAATGGGCTGAAGAAGTTACCAAGAAGTTTGTTATATGTTATTTTTATTTTTATAATTATGTACATTACACACACCTAAGTTCTTTCTATTAATTAAGGCATTTGAAGATGCAAAAACCCGGAAAGGCTAAAGAGTGTTTAGAATTATATGTCAAAAAGAGTATTAAAAATTGGTCAAATCAGTTCTCCCTCTCTCTCGATGAGAGTCGGCCGCCCCATCTTCCTTTAACCCTAATCATCACACCTCCTTCTTCACCCTTCTACCCATCTTCATCTCTATCTTCATCCTCTCTCTGCATCCATACAACATTTTTATCATTTGTTTTTAACTTCCTTTCAATAAATATTGGATTCTGTTCAAAATTCGCTTCTTTTTCAGTTTCGTTTAATTGAGTTATTATTTATAGATGGTGTCCGGCAGGTAGATAGTTGGGGTGCTTTTGATACGGTAGTGAAAAGCGCATGTGCTCACCTCTCACAAAATATTTTTGTTCATAACACGAGGGCCCTCTCAGTTTTGCAATTGAGTCCTCTGAACATTGTACGATCCATGGAATTAATGTGAGGGCAATTGTGAAACTACTGTTTTCGGTGGAGATGCAGGCTGGATCGCTCGAGAAACCATTATCTTTATTTTTAATTTTCAGAATATTTGTATTCAGTCAGTTAAGCAATCCGGAAACAAAGAGGCTAATTATTTAGTTCGTCTATTTGTTTTTCAACCTGGTTGCATGATGAATTGGGGGTTTGTACCGATTGAATTTTTTTCATGTTATTAATGAAATCTGCTATAAATTTGGAAAAAAATAAATAAATAAATTGGTCAATCAAGAAAAGGGGTGGTTCGAAGAAAGTGTAGAGTTTTCCAAGAATGCTATAGACATAGGCATTTTATCATTATTTCACAATGACATAGAAGAATTATAAGCTAATTAATGATTATATGATTTTTATACTCTCGTGTGAAAGGATTTTCGCATGGCCTACAACCTTAATTACCTATTATATTATAATTGAAAATGTGATCAAGAGATTCTCAAATTCATTTATATTTTTTTATCCCTATATAATATTAATAATTTTATTTTTCTAATCTTTTTTTACATAATTAGATGTTATTGGTGCACTACTTATCATTTTTTTTCTCATTTTCTTTTCATTAAAAGCATTTCTTTGTGATTATATATTGTTTTGTTTATATTTGAATTTAATTGTGGATTAGAAATTTATTTTATATATTAAATTTTGGGTTCTTTGGAGTTTATTTTTGTTTTGGATGATTGTTGGCCAACTAAATTTATTTTAAATTATCTCCACACGTGCTAGGCTTTTAAACACATACAAAACAATACTTATAAGTAAAGTAAAATTAGTTTGAAATTATTATACAAATGATATATTACATATTATATAGACTTTGCTTGATAGGAATGTTGGATAGATATTATTTAAAACTTTTGTCTATATAAAGTAATTGTTACTTATTTCAATTTTAAAAATTTAATTTATAGTTAATAATCAATAAAAAGATGTTATGGCTATATAATTTATATAAAAGTAAATGAAATAAACTCTTTCTTTGTTGTAGTTTTGAGTAATGTATACAAGAGATAACTAATATTATCAATTTAAGATATCTGCATATAGATCCTCACAAATTTAACAATATTTGATTAATAATAATTAACATGATACTAATTTATCTATTATTTCCAAACCGGTTACTACGATTACATTGCTTGAATTTAAAAGATAATAGATAATAAAAAAATTAGTACAACAAGGACAGTGACAAAGAGGATGACTACGACCTCCTTGGACAATCAGATGACACCCTCATTCAAATCAGATGACCTAATACGAGACATGGTTTTATGGGAAGAAGGGGCAAAACAGACGGATGTATTGTGCTGCTACAGTGGGGTCAACTGTGATGGCTGCCGCACTTTTCGAGTTTTGGGGCAAGATTATGCAGAACTCCCTTTAGCCGCTACTGTGCTAGGGTGACCTTTCTTATCACCTCCTCTGCAAAATATTACACTAGTTTAATAAAAATAAATAAAATCAATATAAACAGAATCAAAAAGGGAATTAGTATGTATAACCTCCATAGATCTTTGATGTATAATGAACAATCCCTGATAAAGCTACACATATGAAAAAATTTAAGGATTAAAAGTGCCAACCTATAATACAAAGCAAATCAAATCTTATTTATTAGAAATTAGTTGTACCTTTAGCACAAAGACCCTGATGTCTTCCCCTAATGGGCTCTCCTCACCATCTTTGCAGCTCAATTGGTTGGTCATATACTAAATTTTGAAGTTCTGGAATATGGTAAGATTGGGGCGGCCAGTCAAGGAATTAGGGATTATGGAGTATGTGCAACACCCTTAAGTTTATATAGGGGCTGGTATATAAAACATTAGAAATTTGTAGGAAATTTCTTAGAAATTTCTTTACTAATATTCTTCAATCAAGTAATTTTTCTATTTGTCTATTATTTTTTTTAGTTCATATTATTTGTAAGGTTTAAAAACAAAAAATTACTTTTTTGTTTGTTTTTATAGTTGTATGATAATATCAAAATAAAATATTTATTAAATTTATTATTTATTTAGTAATCCAAAAACACAATTACAAATGATAAATTATTGAATTTTGTAATCCGTGCATATTTCCCACTCCTCAGTCTCAGATTCTATACATTTTCAAAGTGACTCGAATTGTAAAATTTGGTATATAGAAATTAACTACTCACTAGTTATATATATATATATATATACAAATAATCAAATAGAAACTAAAATTAAAATAAAAACTAGAAACTAATATCAGCCCTTAGATGAATCTAATCCAAGGGCCCCCTAGATGTAGTACACACGATATATATGCTCCCTCCTACACATAATTCTAGTTTTTCCCCTCCGTTTTTTATTTAATTTTTCCCGTTAATCGGTGAACTTTTTTTGAAATCCGACTTCACTGTATTTTTCTCCATATGTGCCATGTTTGACGTGATTTAACAAAAAAATTATTTTAGTTTTTAGTTTTCATTATAAGGAGGTTTGTATTAGAGTAGCCCCCCTATATATATAGATAATATTGATCAGTACCATCACCTTTACTCAATTTTCTTACTTTTTTTCTTCAAAATTACACTATTTCTTAATACCAAACCATTTGTATATATTTCAAAGGGACCGAGAGAGTAATATTTAAAAGTTCTACATGAATCATTCAAATTTGAACTTTTAAAACTAATTTACTTATTTTTTATGAAATATGTATTTCTAAATTAATTAAGTTAAACAATTTTAGGAGTAAAGAATTGGTACTAAATACAACAATTTTTTTTTCAACCACATTATATAATTTATAAAAAAACATCTTAGTGCAAATATATTATATTATATAATTTCAAATAATATATTAGTGTTTTTCCAAAAATAAAAATGGTGTAATACAAAAATGATCAAAATAGACTATTTATGACCATTTTCACAATATTTCCTATGAAGTTGGTCGGTTACATTGTGATCGGATATAATTGATGAAAATTTCTTTGTTTGTCTATAACATGAAAAAGACCAACAAACCAAAGTTGACACGGACCACCGTGACATCCTAGTCAACCGTGACATGTGGCACATACATGCCAAGTAGGAAAAACCGGGACCAAGCAAAGGTGAATTGTAGATTTAAAAGTAACCAAAAACTTGGTCGGTTATCAAACTTTATTAAACATTCAGTTGTTGCCATGTAAATGGGTGGGACCAATACTCAAGAAAATGAAAAAGTTATTTATTACCTTTTTGATCCGTAATGACCATTATCATAGATCGAAAAGTCATTTCCGACTCAGACTCATCCAATGTGACATATTTGGTCGTAAGTTAATATAGGTGAAATTAATACAAACAGTATTTAGAAAGTACACAAGTGAGATATAGACATCATAAGTTATATTCTAATTAATGATTATATGATTTCTAAGTTCTCCTCTAAAATGATTTTTCATGGCCTCCAACCTTAATTACCTATTATATTATAATCACAAAATATGCTCAAAAGATTATAAAATTCATTTATATTGTTTTTGGCCCTTTTTTATTAAAAAGCATTTATTATGACCTATTGTTTCTCTTTTACTTTTATTACAAGTAGTATTATTGACTACATATTGTTATATCACTAATATATATATATATCTATTGACATCCATAAGGTTGGATCGTTGAAAAATATTTTTAAAATAATCGAAACACTAATTCAAGATTCACACTAGTTAGCTGTACTAGTCAAACTGATGCTTGACTGTTAAAAATGTCAAACCAAATAAAATTATTTTGATATGAAATTTTGGGTACATCACTATATATATATCTATTGACATCCATGACGGTTGATATTGAAAAATATTTTTAAAATAATCGTAACACTACTTCAGGATTCACACTAGTTAGCTGTACTAGTCGAACTGATGCTTGACTGTTAAATGGCAAACCAATAAAATTATTTTGATATAAAATTTTGGTTTATATCACTAATATATTATCTATTGACATCTATAACGGTTGGATTATTGAAAAATATTTTTAAAAATAATCGTAACACTAATCAGGATTCAACACTAGTTAGTTGTACTAGTCAACTGATTCTTGACTGCTAAAATGTCAAACCAAATAAAACTATTTTGATATGAAATTTTGGGTACATCACTAATATATATATCTATTGACATCTATACGGTGGATTATTGAAAAATATTTTTAAAAATAATCGTAACACTAATTCAGGATTCAACACTAGTTAGCTGTACTAGTCGAACTGATGCTTGACTGTTAAAATGGCAAAACCAAATAAAATTATTTTGATATAAAATTTTGGTTATATCACTAATATATTTATCTATTGACATTTATACGGTTGGATTATTGAAAAATATTTTTATAATAGTCGTAACACTAATTGAGGATTCAACACTAGTTAGTTGTACTAATCGAACTGATACTTGACTGTTAAAATGTCAAACCAAATAAAATTATTTTGATATGCAATTTTGGTTATATCACTAATATATTTATATATATATTGACATCCATATTGTTGGATCGTTGAAAAATATTTTTAAAATAATGTAACACAAATTCAAAAGTAACACTAATTAGATGTATTAGTCAAAATCATGTTTGACTGTTAAAATGTCAAATCAAATAAAATTATTTTGATATGAAATTTTGGTTATATCACTAATATATATATCTATTGACATCCATATGGTTGGATTGTTGAGAAATATTTTTAAAATAATCGAACACAAATTCAGAAGTAAACAGTAGTTAGTTGTACTAGTCAAACTCGAGTTTGACTGTTAAAATGACAAGCCAAATTAAAGCCAAATATATTTATTTATATTTAAAATAATTATCAATATTTAATCTACTTAAATTTTAATAAAAAATTTATTGAAACATAAGTGAAAATTAAAGGGGCAAATGGACCTTTATTTCTGATTTTTCCAAAATAAAACACCACGCCTTTTGAGAAACACGAGTGTAATAATCTAATTGCTTCAGATCTGAATTTATTTTCATTTTCTCTTTCTTGCTTCTCTCTCTCCCCTTCACTCTTCCCCTCTCTTTCTCCCCCTCCCTCCTCTCCTGGTTATGCAAAATCTATACATACATAAATGTTACTTTATTTCTAGCCTCCTTTGGTTGATTCGTATGCTTCTTTCACTGGGGCTTTAGTTATGGTTTCGTTTAGGGTTTAAATTCGACTTCAATTTGGGGTTTTAGTCCGTCTTCAAGACTAGGGCTTTGGGGCTTATTTTTGGATTCAAGGAAGGCGTCTCTCTCTCCTCTCTCTCTCTTCCTCGTATGCATATCTCTCTCCCCTCTCTCTATGCTCATATATCTCTCTCTCTCCTCTCTGCTTCCCCCTCTCTTTCCCTCTCTTTGTATATATATTTGCGTGGATTTTGTAAATTGTACTGTAATTAGCTACTGATTTTCTTGTAGTGATTTATCTGGTAGATTTGTATTTATTTGTTTTTGTTTGTGTTGCTTAGAGAATACAAAATAATTTGAATTATGAAGAACAGTCTTGTGGGAAAATATCAATAAATAACAAATCAGCTAATATAGTTCAATATTACCATTTCTTTGTTTAAGAAGGATTTTTTTTCCAGATTGGCACTTGCATATCATAACTTTGGTTATATCACTAATATATATATCTATTGACATCCATAAGGTTGGATCGTTGAAAATATTTTTTAAATAATCGAAACACAAATTCAAGATTAAACACTAGTTAGTTGTACTAGTCAAAATGATTCTTGACTGTTAAAAAAGGCAAACCAAATAAATTTATTTGGATATGAAAATTTGGCTATATGACTAATATATATCTATTGGCATCCATACGGTTGGATTGATGAAATTATTTATAAATTAATAGAAACACAAATTCAGGATTAAACAATAGTTAGTTGTAAAAGTCAAACTCATGCTTGACTGTTAAAATGACAAACCAAATAAAATTATTTTGATATGTAACTTTGGTTATATCACTAATATATATATCTATTAAAATCCATAAGGTTGGATCGTTGAAAAATATTTTTAAAAAAATTGAAACACCAATTCAGGATTAAACACTAGTTAGTTGTACAAGTCAAACTCATGCTTGACTATTAAAATGACACACCAAATAAAATTATTTTGATATTTAACTTTGGTCATATCACTTATATATATCTATTGACATCCATACGGTTGGATCGATGAAAATATTTTTAAAATACTCGAAAGACCAATTCAGGATCAAACACCACTTAGCTGTACTAGTCAAACCGAATTGTCATTAGTCTGTTAACTGACCAAATCCAACTAACTATATTCAGATTTGTGTTATTTTAATATGTTTAAACTCGAATTAATTGTAAAATTTTATGTGTCAATAGTAAAAAATTATGTTAGCTTGAGACCTGTTATATCAACCAAATCAAGCTAATTATACTTACTATTTTGTTGAATTTTTTTTAGTATGGGGTTATTATTATATTATTTTAGACCGAATGAATAATATGTATTATTTTGTTTTAGTGTGAGGATATTTTATCGAACCCACAAATTTCCTTTCAAATTTTTATTTTGTTAATATCGGGTCCAATAATATAATATCTTTAGCGGGATTAATAATATTTATGATTTTATTTTAGCCCCATTCTTCAAATCTAACTAATCATATGTAATTTTTTAATTTTTATTTAAAATAGGATCAATAGTATACTTTTGTTTAGCCCGTTCGAGTAAATTTTATATATTATTTTTATTTTAATGAATACCGTTAAACATATTATAATTCTGTTATGAATATTAATCTATTTAACAAAGTGTTTTATTTTAAATATTACTATAATTACGATGATGAGACTAACCCAAATTTATATTATTTCATTTTTAATATAATAATATAATAATATATATTTTTCAAAAAAACTAATGACTCAAAACTAAATAAAAATTCTTATCATTCATTTTATTTACTTTCAAGTTCTCACAGGCCAACAACTTTCTCAGTCAGTAACCAAAAAACAAAACCCTACAATTCAATCTTCTATATACCAAATAAAATTTTTAATTTGAAACTGTGATTATATCACTAATATATAACTGACATCCATACGATTGACTTCCTTTAAATTTGAGATTTTTTTTTAAAATAAGAGTTTTTTCTTTTAACTACTCACACTAATATTGGGTTAGTAAAAATTAAACTAATTTTAGTTCATAGTATAATAAGACATTCACAGATTTAATAAATTCTGAAATTATTAAAATGAAGTTAA
>NW_027418304.1:0-50366 GCF_009905375.1 Apium graveolens | reverse complement strand
ATTGCATGTTTTTTATACGCATTTGTATACTTATTTCTTATTTAATTATTAACATATTTAAATTTTGTATAAATTAGTTGTACTTTCTATATATTTACATGTTTACTTCGATGTACTTATATACTTATTTCCTATTTTACTAACCTACTTTAATATTACACATTAATAAAATATTAATCATATTCATATTTATGATTAAACGAACACAAAACTAGTATATTCTCATTATTGGTTTTCTTGAGCTTTCTAGGACTTACTTACTAGTTTTCATGTTAGCTTTAATGTTGATATATCATAGAAATCCTTTAGAAAATTACTCCATTCACCACTTGATTAATAAAAAAGAGAGTCTTCTTAACTGTTAGTGGATTTTCCTTCAAAGTCTTAGTTATTACGGTATGATAACATGTATGGTTCTTGTATCCATATTCCATAATCTTTCAAAATCTTGAGATTCTTACAATACCGAAATCGATTTTCTTGTTTGTCTCCATGCCGACGCACATTAGCAACTTAAATTTTTTATTAGCTCTAATCTCATTAATAATAATGGCTCTCGCGCATAAAAATCTATCTGATTACAATTATTTCCCGTCATACCAGAAAATTTTGATCGCAACATATTTTGTGAAAGTCATCTCTAAATCACAAAATCTATAATACCACTTTCTAAGAATTTAAATGTATAATAAATTGTTGGAGATTACGGGAAAGAGTTTTTTTCTGAGTAATTCCATACAACTTACTCACACAAAACATATACATAAAACTTGCAACTGCAATGAATAATTTGATCATTTTCTATGAATACAAAACTTAGAAGATTGTCATATTTATGCGGCTAGGTCTACATGGAATTTACAAGAATATTCGCACCTAAGTTAATATGTAATTGAATAAGTACATGATTTAATCACATATAGAAATGCAAAATTATGAACTCGAAGACTATTCTATTTTCATAAAAAGCAAATTAAAGTGTAGCTTAGCTTGTTTTAAAACAACATACATTTATAATCTTTTAGTTAGCAAGGAGAGATTCTTTATATATTTTGCATACGAGATAAACATTAATTCACTACAAGAAAACTGTCAATAGACATCATAGATTAGACATTGGTCACCCGTGTCACCGATGTTAAAAATATTTTAACATCACCACTTTTAAAAGTGATGTCTTTAGCTTTTTAACATCCTACAGCTTTAAACCGATATCTAAAAATTATTAAAATAATTCGAAAAAATATCCCGCTTATTACCAAATTCTTCCCCGCCTTAGGTAAAAAAATATTGGATGAAATTTTCCGCATTGAATTTTTTGGCTCTCCTAAATTCAATCGATTTTGGTCAAATTTATTATTTGGAAATGGCATGAAATTTCCTATAACTTTTAAAACTTTTGGGGCAAAAGTTGGTGGAAATTCCCCTCTATTTTAAATTTATATTTCTACACAAATCCGTTTGTATGTATCTAATTTGGCCACATTCAATTGTATTTAGTATATTCAGAATTTTTAATAATTTATTTAAACTATTTAAATGTTAGTGAATATTTTAAAAAATATGTATACACACAATAATAACATTCATCCCAACTACAAGTTTATATGGTATAAAATATATGTGATGAAAGAACTTTTATTTAAATTTTATGATACTTCCGTGAAATTTAAATATATTTTATAAAAAAAGTTTAAAAATTATGAAAGAATTATCGCGTTCCAAGTCGACGGACTGCATTCACTATATTTTTTGACAAAATATTAGTGAGCTAATAATTAACTTGTTTTTGAATCTCTACATTAGAGTAGGTAGTATGATTACATGGGGTTATAAATTTAAATTTTAGGGTATCGATTAGGGTTTTAGTTTTTAATTTATATCTCATTTATTTTGAGTAATCTATTACGGATGTGATTATTCGAATTATTTTACAAATTCGAATTTAGGGTTGAGATTCTTACCATAGAGTGTTCCTACTATTTAGAATAATATTAGACCATCCACCACATGGATGTTAAAATGGTTACAAGAAAATGTTATATGCAAATAACAATTTTTAATCATTAGACCTCGATTATTTTAACAAATAAGGTATCACTAACTTAACTAAATATTTCACCACACAATCTTTTTCATGGAATTTATGCTCAAATTGACCAACTTCATGATTTTAAATTTTTTATTAAAATTACAAGTTGTTAATATAATTTATTATATTTTTAATATTATAATATTTGTAAGAAAAAAGGTAATTAATTACAATTTTAATTTCCTAGAAATTATAAGAAAGCATAAGAAAAATATTAATCGACACTCCTAAATTCGACCGGTTACAGTTGAATTTAGTGTCACTTCAATAGTCCCCTTGCATTAGATCTAACACACCAAATTTAACCCCTAAAAACACTCATCCAACGGTTGAATTTACATTTAATAAAACCAAATTATAAGTAAAAAAAAATGATTAATAAAATTTTTAACCCGAAGCCCTCCTTTCACTCACGTAACCCACCCCTTCTCTTTTCCCTCTCTCCCCCTCTATTCTATTTGTGTCCCTCCCACCATCTTACTCTCCCTCCTGAAGGTAATAATTCGGTAGAGAGCTAGGTAGATAATTTTCAAAAATTTCCATTTTCTTGATTTTAATTCGAATTAGACTTTTTACTTTAGGTTGTTGATTGTGTGTTTTTGAAGTTACGAATCGATAGATCATTGAACATGAGCGTGTAGATAATTTTTTCATGATTTATGATTGACTGTGTTGCTCCATTTACATGTTTGGTATGGTGGTGGGGAAATTGTTTATATTAAGGTTTTTTAGTTTGGTGAATTTTTGTTAATGTTGTTTTTTTCTTTACAGACGTTCAATTGATTTTGGCCGGAATCGAATTAAATGCTAGTTATTTGTAAGTTTGGATATGATATGAGATTGTTGGGTCAATTTTGAGTGTATTAAGTTGAAAAATTGGACTGAAAACTGAGCTTTTTTGGAGAAATTTAAAGCTGCTGGAATATGACTGGACCTGGGTAAACTCACCGGAATCTGGAAATTTTCCAATGTCCAGCGAGAGATTTGTCTCTTAAAACTGGTGTTTGTTAATTCAACGAAGGTGGTGGAATTTAGATTCGCATTCTTTGACCATATACGGTCAATTTAATTTTAGGCAGACATTTTAAATTTATTCAAAATATTTAATAGTTTTGGCGGGATTTTCAATTTTTGGTGAAAGTCAAATTCAACTACCTTGGTCAAATTTGGCCAGTTGAATTTAAGCGGTTTTTTTTAAATGGTCAAAATTAGCTGGTCCAATTTACTTTAAAAATGACCGACTTACTAAACATTCCTCCCGTATTATGACCGATCCAGAAACTAAAAGATACCACCGTGTCCTGACATATTTAGGTAAATGCGAGGACTTTGGCCGGTCGTATTTACCTGTTTTTCTTATATTGATAGCATCATCTAAATATGAGGGGTTTGTTAAAATGACGTAATATATAAGTTTGATCCACATGTTAAATGACTTAATCAAGAGAAAGATGGGATCTAATAAATTCGACATCATAAACTTTGAAATTCTTTGAAGAATTGCCCTCACCGATTTTCCAATTTTCAAATAGTTCTTGGCTAAATGATATTATACTTCATTTTGGATGTCTCTCAGCTTTGTTTCTTTCATTTTGTACTTAGTGGCGCAACAAACCATATGGTTTTCTCTAACCATCTCAGTTATCTACCTCTCTTTCACCTTTTTCAGATTGATGGAAGTGCTTTGGGCGTGGATCCTATCACGTTTTGCCTTTCCAATTAAAATTCAAATAAATTCTCTTGTGTAATAAAGAATATTTAATCTCATTACATCCTTATTTCATAAATTCCATATATTGGCATATTAGTTCTTGTATATTCTGCAATGACTTGGTTTGCCAAATGTTCATGGTTGTGGTGTTAATATGTTTAAGAGACACCAACACCAAAAGGTAAGTCTCATCTGGAGAAAATTAAGGGTTGAGGTATTGTTTCGACCACTTCAAATTATTTTCATCTTATATCCTTTTCATTTATGAAGGAATAATATGTGCAAAGTTTATATGTTTTTTTAATATTTTTTGTTTTAATAAAAGTATTGTTGCTTGATTGTCAGGTTTATTAATTATATCATTCACGAGGATTTAATTAAGTAATTATTTTTAAAATTTTATCTTCTTACTTCTTTTCATGTTTATCGGGTTTTTAAAATATTTTTTATTTTTGTTAAAGTATTGTTCCTTGATTAGGTTATAACCGTTCCAGTCATAAGGTAGTACTAATAGCTGATAACGCTTTAAGAGGACATAAGAGAAACTGCAATAGATTAGTTATTCATTCTCTTAATTTTTGTAACTTAAATTTTAGGGAATGAGTGTACTAGTACAACGGATTAAGCATCATCTCTCCCAAGACTTTGAAGAAGGAAGACTGTGCATCTTCACCAGTGTAACAGATTTTTTCTTATGTACACACATTTGCAACATGATGCTCTATGATATGATACATTATTTCTCTACTGTTTGGGGTCAACTTCAACTTTATACTCACAATCCGTGTGCCTCCAGACTCAACTGCAGTTCAGAAGTACACGGTTTAAGGTTCCAACTGTATCATTACTGCAAATGTTTGCTTTCCAGCATGGGTGATGGACCCTGGACCCTGCTGTGCATTATGGGTGTTAAATTATTAATATTATCAAAAACCAATTCCATTAGTGTTGCAACTATTCTGAATTTTCAGATATTGCCAGTAGCCGTGAACCATTTGACCTCTAGTGAACAACATTATGGAAATTCCTTTAAACCTCCCAAGCTAATTTAACCAGCAGCATAATTCAGAGCACAAGTTTAATAATGTCGGAGGGAGCGAGGATCACTATTGCAGGTGTCTTGAGGATGAATGAGAATAAGCTCCTGATTAGCATATCCAGACGACTGGGGCACATGGCTCCACGGGCCCACATGATGATTGAAGAGGAGAAGTTCCAAAGGTTCATCAGATGCGAATTCAGGAGCAGTTCTCTAGGCTCATTAGATGAGTAATCCAAAAGTATGAGAATCTCTTAGGTTATTAGATTTTAAACCAAAAATGAGAACTTTATAAGGTACATTACAAAAGGACAAGTGCAAGAGGATAATTGGAATTTAAATCGAAAAGGAGAAGGTCTAGCTGTCTGTCTCTCACATGATAAATACAAAGAGAGAAGTTTTGCAATGAATAGACACAAAGAACAGAAGCAAACCTGTAATTAAATATCAAACATGTATAAGTATCCCACAAAAAAGCAAGCCGAGCAAGATATCACAAAAATGGCACGAAAGTATCTTTATCTTCCACAAGGTCGGCGATTGGCAAAGCGCTTGGTTGGAAATCTAAGAATTTTCGGTTGTATTGCATATGCACATATTCCTGACAAGAAAAGAAAAAAGCTAGATGAGATTAGATGAGATTGTCAAGAAGTGTATCTTTACCACGGTTTTTATCCTTTACAGGATTTTCCGCGTCACCAAATCCTGGTGTTTTTTACTTGCTATTTTCATTACGTTAAATCTAGTTCTTTCATTAAAAACTTATAAATATATTTTAGCATTAACACACATAAATTTGGTAAAAACAATTGGCGCCGTCTGTGGAAAATTGCTAAGGATTTCTACACACCTACATCATGTCCACCAGTGAACCACCACGAAACTCGAAAAAACACACAAGAGAACGCTTCCAACAACGAGGAGATGGCTGCAACGTTGAAAAAGCTACAGTCAGAGATGGACAAATGCAGTTGATTTTGATGGAAAGAGCCACACACCAAACTGGCTAGTGGAAAGGTACTTAGTTGGTTTCGATGTCAACTAAGGTTTCTACTAAACAACATGTGCAAGAATTAGGTACAAAGGTAAATAATCGTGAGAGTAAATTAGAAGCGCAGTTTAACAAGAATGCAGAACATGACTTGGATGATGGAAAAACCGGAAGAAGCGAACTTCAAAAAAAAAAACTAATCCACAACTATGTTCAAATGTAATAAAAAACAATATGTAGTCACTAATAATACTTGTAATTAAAACAAAAGAGAAACAATAGGTTATAAGTAAATGCTTTTAATAAAAAGGGCCAAAAAGAATATAAATGAATTATATAATCTTTTGAGCATATTTTGTGATTATAATATAATAGGTAATTAAGGTTGGAGACCATGGAAAAATCATTTTAGAGGAGAACTTAGAAATCATATAATCATTAATTAGAATATAACTTATGATGTTATTAATTTTGTATTAAGTTTTCTTCTATATCATTGAGAAACGATGTCCAAAATGTCTATATCTCACTTGTGTATTTCTAAATACGTGTTTGTATTAATGTCACCTACATTAACTTAGGACAAATATGTCAGATTGGATGAGTCTGAGTTGGAAATGACTTTTCTATCTATGATCATGGTCATTACCGATCAAAAAGGTCGTAAATAACTTTTTCATTTTCTTGAGTATTGGCCCCACCCATTTACATGGCAGCTACCTCGATGTTTAATAACGTTGATAACCGACCAAGTTTTTGGTTACTTTCAAATCTACAATTCGCCTTTGCTTGGTCCCAGTTTTTCGTACTTGGCATGTATGTGCCACATGTCACGCTTGACTACGATGTCACGGTGGTCGGTTTTAACTTTGTTTTGTTGGTCTTGTTCATGTTTATAGACAAACAAAGAAATATTTTCATCAATTATATTCGATCACAATGTAACCGACCAACTTCATAAGAAATATTGTTGAAGATGGTCATAAATAATCTATTTTGATCATTTTTGTATTACACCATTTTATTTTTTGGAAAAACACTAATATATTATTTGAGATTATATAATATAATATATATTTGCACTAAGCTGTTTTTTTTATAAATTACGTAATGTGGTTGAAAAAAATTGTTGTATTTAGTAACAATTCTTTACTCGTATAAATTGTTTAACTTAATTAATTTAGAAATACATATTTCATAAAAAATAAGTAAATTAGTTTGGTATTAAGAAATAGTGTAATTTTGAAAAAAAAAGTAAGAAAAGTGAGTAAAGTGATCGTACTCATCAATATTATATATATATATATATATATAGGGGCTACTCCAATAGAAACCTCCTTATAATGAAAACTAAAAACTAAACTAATTTTTTTTTTAAATCTCATCAAAACATAGCACATATGGTATGCAAATTGATAGTTACGAGATGGAGAAAAATACAGTGAAGTCGGATTTCAAAAAAAGTTCACCGATTAACGGGAAAAATCAATCAAAAACGGAGGGGAAAAGCTGGAATTATGTGTAGGAGGGAGCATATTAATCCTGTGTACTACATCTAGGGGGCCTTTAGATTAGATTGATATAAGGGACGAGATTAGTTTCTAGTTTTTATTTTAATTTTAGTTTCTATTTGATTATTTGTCTATATATATATATCTATATATATATAACTAGTGTAGTGGAAAATATAGTGGATGTAAGTGAGTAAAAGATAGTGGATGTAAGTGAGTAATTAATTTCTATGTAATAAAATTTTGCATTTTTGAGTAACTTTGAAAATGTATAGAATTGAGACGGAGAGAGTGGGAAATATGCACCAATTACAAAATTCAAAAATTTATCATTTGCAATTGTGTTTTGGATTACTAAATAAAATAATAAATTTAATAAATATTTTATTTTGATATTTATCATACAACTATAAAAAAACAAACAAAAAAGTTATTTCTTTTTTTTTAAACCTTACAAAGAATATGAACTAAAAAAAATAATAGAGAAATATAAAAATTACTTGATTGAAGAATATTAGGTAAAGAAATTTCTGACAAATTTCCTAGAAATTTCTAATGTTTTATATACCATTGCCTACAACAAATCTGGCCATTTCACTACAACAAATCTGGCCATTTACGACGGTTTTTTTGAACTGAAATCGTCGTAATTGAGCCATTTACGACGAAAAAAAATTGTCGTTTTTGGTCGAGTAGTAAGTTCGTTTTTTCGTCTCAAGATAAAATTGCGTCGCAAGTTAGGAAGTAGGAGCCCACATACTGAATAAAATAATAAATCTACTTACGACGGAATTTATCGTCGTAAGATACTAGAATACGACGAACAATAACGTCGTAAGTTATGTACTTACGACAGAAAAAAACGTCGGATATTACTTTACGGGACCCACTTTTAATAAGATAAAACATAATTTATGACGGAAAAAAGCGTCGTAAGTTAGAAATTTCCGACAGAAAAATCGTCGTATTTTAGAAGGTGGAGCCTACAAGCTTGAAAATGAAAATTCAAAAAAAAATTAAATATGAAAATATATACATTACGACGGAATGTTTGAACAGAATGTTTGAAGAACAACCGTCATAAGTTTGTTTTTCCAGAATAACCAAATACTAATTTTTCAGTATCCAACCATTTTCGGCTTCCAATTTAAATTATAAACCTAAACCTGCCAAAATTTTATACAATCGCAAACTCAAAATAAACTCTAAAACTGCCAAAAGACAAACATTTATTAAAACAAAATACACAATTATCATTGTATTAAGTTTTATCAATAATTCTAAATCAAACACATTACATAATTACATTCTTTACGTCTAACTTAGAAGTAACTTATATTATGAATGCCATGCTCTTAAATTAGGCGCCCAGGGAAATATCCCTGTTGTCTTAATTCAAATATAGCTGATGAACTTGTCATGCAATTGAAACCTGAAATCAGTGGCAATTGACCTGTGCACCGAAAGAACACACACTTAGAGCACGAGAAATAATAAACGACAACATTCTATTGCTAGACACAAATCTAACACAGTAGTGACAAAAATATGTCATTTGTCTTCTGTAAACTGCAGTTTATACAAATATAGAAAAAACCATAAAGTTAAGTTAAAAAAATAATAAATCTTGTATCATGACTAAATAAGTATGGAAATCATGTTCATGTATGAGAACCATTTATAATTGGGTCAATCTATCAAATACTGCAATATGCAGAGAATTAAAAAACCACACAAACACAGAAACATATCTTTGGACCCTAAATGCTTACTACTGTAAAATTAAACTTTGAACTATTTAACTATATATTTCTGTCAAACTAGCCTATTACCTGACTATTTGGAAATTAAATACACATTTCGAAAGCACTTCAGTTCTCACCAAGTTGGTACAAGCACGGTACCATTATTGTAAACATTTGATTTAGAGCAAGTGAACTTATAATAAATCATTGACATGCAGTGTTCAAAGAGAATATACTAATTGACTCAACTACTTGACTAAAAAAGCAGGACATATATTTAGCACAGGAAACTTCATACATAAACAAATTTAGGAAAATACGTGAAGAGCCAATATTTTATCTAAATTTGAAGAATCCACACCATGCAACTGGGAAATTTGACTGTTTGACTTGCAATGACATGCAAGAATCTCCAAACAGCTTTAATTTTTGAAGAAATATAGTCACTCTGGAAAATTAACGACTTTTCAGGTTGAGATTAACTAGAAGGTTTATCAACTTGGTTATTAGATAGATACCTTCTTAGGGTAGCTTTGGAGAACACAAGATCAGGAGCAAGTTGCTAACATGTTCGCACATTGTGACAATTGCATCTTTAGGTGGATGAACTCTGTCTAATCTGGCTTATTTTAGTAACATCGTTATTTATGACATCTTGGTCATTATGTATTAAAAATGTAAGATCATTTTCTTTTACATGTACACTCAGTATATATTGAACACAACACATGGGGCAATATTATATACATATATTAACTAAAGATACTACAACTAGAATAGATAATACAAGTTAATGATCACAATCAATTATAAAATAATAAGTTCCTATAACAAAATAAAAACTATCTACTTAGTAAAAAAGAAAAAAAAAACAACTTACAGGAAACTAAACATTCGAGGGATATTGAGATTAAATTTACCATTTCTTGTTATCAAGAACTGTTCATCAACAGGCAAGTATGACTTCCTCTTGCTTGGTTCACCAGATTTCCTGCCAATCAATAGAACAAGTTTTTTCAAGAACTTTCCACCTAAACCAAGCAAAACGAACAGATAAAAAGCAATACATTTTACCATATCCTTCACTACAACCCTATTAATCAATAGATGTACGGACTATACAGTCACATATACTGCTATAACATATGCAATAGAGACACTGTCATTATCCCATCAAAATTCAATCCGCAATATCAATAACTAACAAGTCTGACTAAGAAAATCCGATCTGGAACTATACAGTTAATTGATTAGAAGAACAAAGTTTTTTTATGTAGCCATTCTTACATTGCTAATATATCGAATTCGAATGTCATCAATTTATTTGGATCTAATTCATTCTGGTTCACTGAATTATATAACAAATTAATTGTCTACTGGTTCAGTGTCAGTGTTTTTGGGGTTTCTGCCAACTCAATGCAGTGTTCTTATGGTCAAAGGGGAAATAGTGTACCAACTATTCTACTTACGATGAAAAAGCGTTTGTATTCAGGAGGAGGCCTTCACGTACAATCTTCCCAAAATAAATTGATCTATAGTTGGTGTGATTATGATATGATTTTGAACGGTGTATAACATGTGATTTGCTCGAAGGCAGAAAAAATTTCCGGATTAATGCAGAGAATACATAAGAGGAAAGTGTTAGAAACCATCTGAACAGAGGTGTAGTAGCGCGTGGTATTGATGTACATTGTCTGGCAGGCTTAATTAAAGTATTCAGCACATTATGTTAATATCCAGTTGGCCATGATATAAGTCTCTAGTCCAGTATCGAAATATTACACATATTGTTTCTAATGTTAGGCATCCGTCCTTGACCTGATTCGTCTAAACTGTCATCAGCCAGTGAATACAACACTTGTGTGAGATAGGAAGACTAGATGCTAGTCAGTGTTGAGTTTGATTCATGGAAAAGAACTCTTGATTTAATGCTCAGTATGTCGCTAAGGTTTGAGCCTATTTTAATTATTGAGGTAGGATCCACGTAGAGAATCAATTTATAAGCGGCATAGTGCTCAGTGCATACATTCTGTTCAAGACAAACTCAATAATTCTAATGTTAAAGTATATTATCTATACTGCATATCTATGTTGTTGCGATTTAGCCATAATAAGGAAATGGTATACTGTATATATATATTGTCACCTGGTTGACTACGAAAGTAACCATTTTGGTCTAGTTCGGTCTCTGTGAGTGTGTAAAATAACAGGGGAAATGGTAAATCTTTCAAGTGATCACCAGAGGATAGATCAAAACAGAATCACAGGTTCCTGCATCGAATATAGTTTACTATTTTACTTCTTTTAACCCAGAAAGCACTACAAGTCTACAACTTTATAGCTGATATATACCTTGATCAGATTTCTGATTCTGAACAGGTTTGCTTATAGGCTCAGCAATATCCCTTTTTATTTTCACCTTGCATGTAAGAAGAGCATCTATAGTCTGTATTACATCTGCTACACAACTATCAACAAACAAAAAACCAAAAGCATAAACTTTCAAGAAATGCAATGCATGAATCCAATATTATGCTAGAAAAGATAAACGTCACCAACCTTAGAGCTGACACTGCTCTTGGAACGCCACAGTACTCTTTGAAACTGTGGAGTACCTTAGATTGTGACAAGTAAAGACCTGCGTCAAGGCCAGGTACATAAAGCATAACAACTTTGCGAATCAGGGGTTTGTTCTGCATATCGGAAGATAACTCAGCATTACACACACCAAAAATATTGAATATGATATGCAAGTGCCAATCTGGAAAAAAAAATCCTTCTTAAACAAAGAAATAGTAATATTGAACTATATTAGCTGATTTGTTATTTATTCATATTTTCCCACAAGACTGTTCTTCACAATTCAAATTATTTTGTATTCTCTAAGCAACACAAACAAAAACAAATAAATACAAATCTACCACATAAATCACTACAAGAAAATCAGTAGCTAATTACAGTACAATTTACAAAATCCACACAAATATATATACAAAGAGAGGGAAAGAGAGGGGGAAGGAGAAAGGGAGAGAGAGATATATGAGCATAGAGAGAGGGGAGAGAGATATGCATACCAGGAAGAGAGAGAGAGAGAGAAAGAGAGAGAGAGACGCCTTCCATGAATCCAAAAATAAGTCCCATAGCCCTAGTTTTGAAGACGACTAAAACCCCAAATTGAAGTCGAATTTAAACCCTAAACGAAACCATAACTAAAGCCCCAGTGAAAGAAGCATACGAATCAACCAAAGGAGGCTAGAAATAAAGTAAACATTTATGTATGTATAGATTTTGCATAACCAGGAGAGGAGGGGGGGAGAAAGAGAGGGGAAGAGTGAAGGGGAGAGAAAGAAGCAAGAAAGAGAAAATGAAAATAAATTCAGATCTGAAGCAATTAGATTATTACACTGTCCTGTGTCTCAAAAGGCGTGGTGTTCTATTTTGGAAAAATCAGAAATAAAGGTCCATTTGCCCCTTTAATTTTCACTTATGTTTCAATAAATTTTTTATTAAAATTTAAGTAGATTAAATATTGATAATTATTTTAAATGTAAATAAATATATTTGGCTTTAATTTGGCTTGTCATTTTAACAGTCAAACTCGAGTTTGACTAGTACAACTAACTACTGTTTACTTCTGAATTTGTGTTTCGATTATTTTAAAAATATTTCTCAACAATCCAACCGTATGGATGTCAATAGATATATATATTAGTGATATAACCAAAATTTCATATCAAAATAATTTTATTTGGTTTGACATTTTAACAGTCAAACATGATTTTGACTAATACATCTAATTAGTGTTTACTTTTGAATTTGTGTTACATTTATTTTAAAAATATTTTTCAACGATCCAACTATATGGATGTCAATATATATATATATATATATATTAGTGATATAACCAAAATTTCATATCAAAATAATTTTATTTGGTTTGACCTTTTAACAGTCAAACATCAGTTTGACTAGTACAGCTAACTAGTGTTGAATCTTGAATTAAGATTTCGATTATTTTAAAAATATTTTTCAACGATCCAACGGTATGGATGTCAATAGATAAATATATTAGTGATATAACCAAAATTGCATATCAAAATAATTTTATTTGGTTTGACATTTTAACAGTCAAGTATCAGTTCGACTAGTACAACTAACTAGTGTTGAATCTTGAATTAGTGTTTCGATTATTTTAAAAATATTTTTCAACGATCCAACCGTATGGATGTAAATAGATATATATATATTATTGATATAACAATATGTAGTCACTAATAATACTTGTAATTAAAAGAAAAAGAGAAACAATAGGTCATAAATAAATGCTTTTAATAAAAAAGGGCCAAAAACAATATAAATGAATTTTATAATCTTTTGAGCATATTTTGTGATTATAATATAATAGGTAATTAAGGTTGGAGGCCATGGAAAAATCATGGAAAAATCATTTTAGAGGAGAACTTAGAAATCATATAATCATTAATTAGAATATAACTTATGATGTCTATATCTCACTTGTGTACTTTCTAAATACCTGTTTGTATTAATTTCACCTATATTAACTTACGACCAAATATGTCACATTGGATGAGTCTGAGTCGGAAATGACTTTTCGATCTATGATAATGGTCATTACGGATCAAAAAGGTAATAAATAACTTTTTCATTTTCTTGAGTATTGGTCCCACCCACATTTACATGGCAACAACGTGAATGTTTAATAAAGTTTGATAACCGACCAAGTTTTTGGTTACTTTTAAATCTACAATTCACCTTTGCTTGGTCCCCGTTTTTCCTACTTGGCATGTATGTGCCACATGTCACGGTTGACTAGGATGTCACGGTGGTCCGTGTCAACTTTGGTTTGTTGGTCTTTTTCATGTTTATAGACAAACAAAGAAATATTTTCATCAATTATATCCGATCACAATGTAACCGACCAACTTCATAAGAAATATTGTTAAAAATGGTCATAAATAGTCTATTTTGATCATTTTTGTATTACACCATTTTATTTTTTGGAAAAACACTAATATATTATTTGAAATTATATAATATAATATATTTGCACTAAGATGTTTTTTTATAAATTACATAATGTGGTTGAAAAAAAATTGTTGTATTTAGTACCAATTCTTTACTCCTATAAATTATTTAACTTAATTAATTTAGAAATACATATTTCATAAAAAATAAGTAAATTAGTTTTAAAAGTTCAAATTTGAATGATTCATGTAGAACTTTTAAATATTACTCTCTCGGTCCCTTTGAAATATATACAAATGGTTTGGTGTTAAGAAATAGTGTAATTTTGAAGAAAAAAAGTAAAAAATTGAGTAAAGTGATGGTACTCATCAATATTATATATATATATATGGGCTACTCTAATACAAACCTCCTTATAATGAAAACTAAAAACTAAAATAATTTTTTTGTTAAATCACGTCAAAACATGGCACATATGGAGAAAAATACAGTGAAGTCGGATTCCAAAAAAAGTTCACCGATTAACGGGAAAAATTAAATAAAAAACGGAGGGGAAAAACTAGAATTATGTGTAGGAGGGAGCATATATATCGTGTGTAGTACATCTAGGGGGCCCTTGGATTAGATTGATCTAAGGGCTGATATTAGCTTCTAGTTTTTATTTTAATTTTAGTTTCTATTTGATTATTTGTATATATATATATATAACTAGTGAGTAGTTAATTTCTATATAACAAAATTTTACAATTCTGAGTCACTTTGAAAATTTATAGAATTGAGACGGAGAGAGTGGGAAATATGCACCAATTACAAAATTCAAAAATTTATCATTTGCAATTGTGTTTTTGGATTACTAAATAAAATAATAAATTTAATAAATATTTTATTTTGATATTTATCATACAACTATAAAAAACAAACAAAAAAGTTATTTCTTTGTTTTTAAACCTTACAAAGAATATGAACTAAAAAAAATAATAGAGAAATATAAAAATTACTTGATTGAAGAATATTAGGTAAAGAAATTTCTGACAAATTTCCTAGAAATTTCTAATGTTTTATATACCATTGCCTACAACAAATCTGGCCATTTCACTACAACAAATCTGGCCATTTACGACGGTTTTTTTGAACTGAAATCATCGTAATTGAGCCATTTATGACGGAAAAAAATCGTCGTTTTTGGTCGAGTAGTAAGTTCATTTTTTCGTCTCAAGATAAAATTGCGTCGCAAGTTAGGAATTAGGAGCCCACATACTGAATAAAATAATAAATCTACTTACGACGGAATTTATCGTCGTAAGATACCAGAATACGACGAACAATAACGTCGTAAGTTATGTACTTACGACAGAAAAAACGTCGGATATTACTTTACGGGACCCACTTTTAATAAGATAAAACATAATTTACGACGGAAAAAAGCATCGTAAGTTAGAAATTTCTGATAGAAAAATCGTCGTATTTTAGAAGGTGGGGCCTACAAGCTTGAAAATGAAAATTCAAAAAAAAAATTAAATATGAAAATATATACATTACGACGGAATGTTTGAACGGAATGTTTGAAGAACAACCGTCGTAAGTTTGTTTTTCCAGAATAACCAAATACTAATTTTTCAGTATCCAACCATTTTCCGCTTCCAATTTAAATTCTAAACCTAAACCTGCCAAAATTTTATACAATCGCAAACTCAAAATAAACTCTAAAACTGCCAAAAGACAATCAACATTTATTAAAACAAAATACACAATTATCATTGTATTAAGTTTTATCAATAATTCTAAATCAAACACATTACATAATTACATTCTTTACGTCTAACTTAGAAGTAACTTATATTATGAATGCCATGCTCTTAAATTAGGCGCCCAGGGAAATATCCCTGTTGTCTTAATTCAAATATAGCTGATGAACTTGTCATGCAATCGAAACCTGAAATCAGTGGCAAATGACCTGTGCACCGAAAGAACACACACTTAGAGCACGAGAAATAATAAACGATAACATTCTATTGCTAGACACAAATCTAACACAATAGTGACAAAAATATGTCATTTGTCTTCTATAAACTGCAGTTTATACAAATATAGAAAAAACCATAAAGTTAAGTTAAAAAAAATAATAAATCTTGTATCATGACTAAATAAGTATGGAAATCATGTTCATGTATGAGAACCATTTATAATTGGGTCAATCTATCAAATACTGCAATATGCAGAGAATTAAAAACCACACAAACACAGAAACATATCTTTGGACCCTAAATGCTTACTACTGTAAAATTAAACTTTGAACTATTTAACTATATATTTCTGTCAAACTATCCTATTACCTGACTATTTGGAAATTAAATACACATTTCGAAAGCACTTCAGTTCTCACCAAGTTGGTACAAGCAGGGTACCATTATTGTAAACATTTGATTTAGAGCAAGTGAACTTATAATAAATCATTGACATGCAGTGTACAAAGAGAATATACTAATTGACTCAACTACTTGACTAAAAAAGCAGGACATATATTTAGCACATGAAACTTCATACATAAACAAATTTAGGAAAATACCTGAAGAGCCAATATTTTATCTAAATTTGAAGAATCCACACCATGCAACTGGGAAATTTGACTGTTTGACTTGCAATGAGATGCAAGAATCTCCAAAACAGCTTTAATTTTTGAAGAAATATAGTCACTCTGCAAAATTGACGACTTTTCAGGTTGAGATTAACTAGAAGGTTTATCAACTTGGTTATTAGATAGATACCTTCTTAGGGTAGCTTTGGAGAACACAAGATCAGGAGCAAGTTGCTAACATGTTCGCACATTGTGACAATTGCATCTTTAGGTGGATGAACTCTGTCTAATCTGGATTATTTAGTAACATCGTTATTTATGACATCCTGGTAATTATGTATTAAAAAATGTAAGATCATTTTCTTTTACATGTACACTCAGTATATATTGAACACAACACATGGGGCAATATTATATACATATATTAACTAAAGATACTACAACTAGAATAGATAATACAAGTTAATGATCACAATCAATTATAAAATAATAAGTTCCTATAACAAAATAAAAACTATCTACTTAGTAAAAAAGAAAAAAAACAACTTACAGGAAACTAAACATTCCAGGGATATTGAGATTAAATTTACCATTTCTTGTTATCAAGAACTGTTCATCAACAGGCAAGTATGACTTCCTCTTGCTTGGTTCACCAGATTTCCTCCCAATCAATAGAACAAGTTTTTTTAAGAACTTTCCACCTAAACCAAGCAAAACGAACAGATAAAAAGCAATACATTTTTACCATATCCTTCACTACAACCCTATTAATCAATAGATGTACGGACTATACAGTCACATATACTGCTATAGCATATGCAATAGAGACACTGCCATTATCCCATCAAAATTCAATCCGCAATATCAATAACTAACAAGTCTGACTAAGAAAATCCGATCTGGAACTATACAGTTAATTGATTAGAAGAACAAAGTTTTTTTATGTAGCCATTCTTACATTGCTAATATATCGAATTCGAATGTCATCAATTTATTTGGATCTAATTCATTCTGGTTCACTGAATTATATAACAAATTAATTGTCTACTGGTTCAGTGTCAGTGTTTTTGGGGTTTCTGCCAACTCAATGCAGTGTTCTTATGGTCAAAGGGGAAATAGTGTACCAACTATTCTACTTACGATGAAAAAGCGTTTGTATTCAGGAGGAGGCCTTCAGGTACAATCTTCCCAAAATAAACTGATCTATAGTTGGTGTGATTATGATATGATTTTGAACGGTGTATAACATGTGATTTGCTCAAAGGTAGAAAAAAATTTCCGGATTAATGCAGAGAATACAGAAGAGGAAAGTGTTAGAAACCATCTGAACAGAGGTGTAGTAGCGCGTGGTATTGATGTACATTGTCTGGCAGGCTTAATTAAAGTATTCAGCACATTATGTTAATATCCAGTTGGCCATGATATAAGTCTCTAGTTCAATATCGAAATATTACACATATTGTTTCCAATGTTAGGCATCCGTCCTTGACCTGATTCGTCTAAACTGTCATCAGCCAGTGAATACAGCACTTGTGTGAGACAGGAAGACTAGATGCTAGTCAGTGTTGAGTTTGATTCATGGAAAAGAACTCTTGATTTAATGCTCAGTATGTCGCTAAGTTGTGAGCCTATTTTAATTATTGAGGTAGGATCCACGTAGAGAATCAATTTATAAGCGGCATAGTGCTCAGTGCATACATTCTGTTCAAGACAAACTCAATAATTCTAATGTGAAAGTATATTATCTATACGGCATATCTATGTTGTTGCGATTTAGCCATAATAAGGAAATGGTATACTGTATATATATTGTCACCTGGTTGACTACGAAAGTAACCATTTTGGTCTAGTTCGGTCTCTGTGAGTGTGTAATATAACAGGGGAAATGGTAAATCTTTCAAGTGATCACCAGAGGATAGATCAACACAGAATCACAGGTTCCTGCATCGAATATAGTTTACTATTTTACTTCTTTTAACCCAGAAAGCACTACAAGTCTACAACTTTATAGCTGATATATACCTTGATCAGATTTCTGATTCTGAACAGGTTTGCTTATAGGCTCAGCAATATCCCTTTTTATTTTCACCTTGCATGTAAGGAGAGCATCTATAGTCTGTATTCCATCTGCTACACAGCTATCAACAAACAAAAAACCAAAAGCATAAACTTTCAAGAAATGCAATGCATGAATCCAATATTATGCTAGAAAAGATAAACGTCACCAACCTTAGAGCTAACACTGCTCTTGGAACGCCACAGTACTCTTTGAAACTGTGGAGTACCTTAGATTGTGACAAGTAAAGACCTGCGTCAAGGCCAGGTACATAAAGCATAACAACTTTGCGAATCAGGGGTTTGTTCTGCATATCGGAAGACAACTCAGCATTACACACACCAAAAATATTGAATATGATATGCAAGTGCCAATCTGGAAAAAAAAAATCCTTCTTAAACAAAGAAATGGTAATATTGAACTATATTAGCTGATTTGTTATTTATTGATATTTTCCCACAAGACTGTTCTTCACAATTCAAATTATTTTGTATTCTCTAAGCAACACAAACAAAAACAAATAAATACAAATCTACGAGATAAATCACTACAAGAAAATCAGTAGCTAATTACAGTACAATTTACAAAATCCACGCAAATATATATACAACGAGAGGGAAAGAGAGGGGGAAGGAGAGAGGGAGAGAGAGATATATGAGCATAGAGAGAGGGGAGAGAGATATGCATACCAGGAAGAGAGAGAGAGAGAGAGAGAAAGAGAGAGAGAGACGCCTTCCTTGAATCCAAAAATAAGCCCCAAAACCCTAGTTTTGAAGATGGACTAAAACCCCAAATTGAAGTCGAATTTAAATCCTAAACGAAACCATAACTAAAGCCCCAGTGAAAGAAGCATACGAATCAACCAAAGGAGGCTAGAAATAAAGTAAACATTTATGTATGTATAGATTTTGCATAACCAGGAGAGGAGGGAGGGAGAAAGAGAGGGGGAGAGTGAAGGGGAGAGAGAGAAGCAAGAAAGAGAAAATGAAAATAAATTCAGATCTGAAGCAATTAGATTATTATACTGTCCTGTTTCTCAAAAGGCGTGGTGTTTTATTTTGGAAAAATCAGAAATAAAGGTCCATTTGCCCCTTTAATTTTCACTTATGTTTAAATAAATTTTTTATTAAAATTTAAGTAGATTAAATATTGATAATTATTTTAAATATAAATAATATATTTGTCTTTAATTTGGCTTGTCATTTTAACAGTCAAACTCGAGTTTGACTAGTACAACTAACTACTGTTTACTTCTGAATTTGTGTTTCGATTATTTTAAAAATATTTCTCAACAATCCAACCGTATGGATGTCAATAATATATATATTAGTGATATAACCAAAATTTCATATCAAAATAATTTTATTTGGTTTGACATTTTAACAGTCAAACATGATTTTGACTAATACATCTAATTAGTGTTTACTTTTGAATTTGTGTTACATTTATTTTAAAAATAATTTTCAACGATCCAACCATATGGATGTCAATATATATATATATATATATATATTAGTGATATAACCAAAATTTCATATCAAAATAATTTTATTTGGTTTGACCTTTTAACAAGCAAGCATCAGTTTGACTAGTACAGCTAACTAGTGTTGAATCTTGAATTAAGGTTTCGATTATTTTAAAAATATTTTTCAACGATCCAACATTATGGATGTCAATAGATAAATATATTAGTGATATAATCAAAATTGCATATCAAAATAATTTTATTTGGTTTGACATTTTAACAGTCAAGTATCAGTTCGACTAGTACAAACTAACTAGTGTTGAATCCTCAATTAGTGTTACGATTATTTTAAAAATATTTTTCAATAATCCAACCGTATGGATGTCAATAGATAAATATATTAGTGATATAACCAAAATTTTATATCAAAATAATTTTATTTGGTTTGCCATTTTAACAGTCAAGCATCAGTTCGACGAGTACAGCTAACTAGTGTTGAATCCTGAATTACTGTTACGATTATTTTAAAAATATTTTTTCAATAATCCAACCGTATGGATGTCAATAGATATATATATTAGTGATGTACCCAAAATTCATATCAAAATAATTTTATTTGGTTTGACATTTAGCAGTCAAGCATCAGTTTGACTAGTACAACTAACTAGTGTTGAATCCTGAATTAGTGTTACGATTATTTTAAAAATATTTTTCAATAATCCAACCGTATAGATGTCAAATAGATAAATATATTAGTGATATAACCAAAATTTTATATCAAAATAATTTTATTTGGTTTGCCATTTAACAGTCAAGCATCAGTTCGACTAGTACAGCTAACTAGTGTTGAATCCTCAATTAGTGTTACGATTATTTTAAAAATATTTTTCAATAATCCAACCGTATGGATGTCAATAGATATATATATATTAGTGATGTACCCAAAATTTCATATCAAAATAATTTTATTTGGTTTGACATTTTAACAGTCAAGCATCAGTTTGACTAGTACAGCTAACTAGTGTTGAATCTTGAATTAGTGTTTCGATTATTTTAAAAATATTTTTCAACGATCCAACCTTATGGATGTCAATAGATATATATATTAGTGATATAACAATATGTAGTCACTAATAATACTTGTAATTAAAAGAAAAAGAGAAACAATAGGTCATAAATAAATGCTTTTAATAAAAAAGGGCCAAAAACAATATAAATGAATTTTATAATCTTTTGAGCATATTTGTGATTATAATATAATAGGTAATTAAGGTTGGAGGCCATGGAAAAATCATTTTAGAGGAGAACTTAGAAATCATATAATCATTAATTAGAATATAACTTATGATGTCTATATCTCACTTGTGTACTTTCTAAATACCTGTTTGTATTAATTCACCTATATTAACTTACGACCAAATATGTCACATTGGATGAGTCTGAGTCGGAATGACTTTTCGATCTATGATAATGGTCATTACGGATCAAAAAGGTAATAAATAACTTTTTCATTTTCTTGAGTATTGGTCCCACCCAATTTACATGGCAGCAACGTGAATGTTTAATAAAGTTTGATAACCGACCAAGTTTTTGGTTACTTTTAAATCTACAATTCACCTTTGCTTGGTCCCGTTTTTTCCTACTTGGCATGTATGTGCCACATGTCACGGTTGACTAGGATGTCACGGGTGGTCCGTGTCAACTTTGGTTTGTTGGTCTTTTTCATGTTTATAGACAAACAAAGAAATATTTTCATCAATTATATCCGATCACAATGTAACCGACCAACTTCATAAGAAATATTGTTGAAAATGGTCATAAATAGTCTATTTTGATCATTTTTGTATTACACCATTTTATTTTTTGGGAAAATACACTAATATTATTTTGAAATTATATAATATAATATATTTGCACTAAGATGTTTTTTTATAAATTACATAATGTGGGTTGAAAAAAAATTGTTGTATTTAGTACCAATTATTTACTCCTATAAATTGTTTAACTTAATTAATTTAGAAATACATATTTCATAAAAAATAAGTAAATTAGTTTTAAAAGTTCAAATTTGAATGATTCATGTAGAACTTTTAAATATTACTCTCTCGGTCCCTTTGAAATATATACAAATGGTTTGGTATTAAGAAATAGTGTAATTTTGAAGAAAAAAAGTAAGAAAATTGAGTAAAGTGATGGTACTCATCAATATTATATATATATATATATAGGGGCTACTCTAATACAAACCTCCTTATAATGAAAACTAAAAACTAAAATAATTTTTTTGGTTAAATCACGTCAAAACATGGCACATATGGAGAAAAATACAGTGAAGTCGGATTTCCAAAAAAAGTTCACCGATTAACGGGAAAAATTAAATAAAAAACGGAGGGGGAAAAACTAGAATTATGTGTAGGAGGGAGCATATATATCGTGTGTAGTACATCTAGGGGGCCCTTGGATTAGATTGATCTAAGGGCTGATATTAGCTTCTAGTTTTTATTTTAATTTTAGTTTCTATTTGATTATTTGTATATATATATATATAACTAGTGAGTAGTTAATTTCTATATAACAAAATTTTATCAATTCTGAGTCACTTTGAAAATTTATAGAATTGAGACGGAGAGAGTGGGAAATATGCACCAATTACAAAATTCAAAAATTCATCATTTGCAATTGTGTTTTTGGATTACTAAATAAAATAATAAATTTAATAAATATTTTATTTTGATATTTATCATACAACTATAAAAAACAAACAAAAAAGTTATTTCTTTGTTTTTAAACCTTACAAAGAATATGAACTAAAAAAATAATAGAGAAATATAAAATTACTTGATTGAAGAATATTAGGTAAAGAAATTTCTGACAAATTTCCTAGAAATTTCTAATGTTTTATATACCATTGCCTACAACAAATCTGGCCATTTCACTACAACAAATCTGGCCATTTACGACGGTTTTTTTGAACTGAAATCATCGTAATTGAGCCATTTACGACGGAAAAAAATCGTCGTTTTGGTCGAGTAGTAAGTTCGTTTTTTCGTCTCAAGATAAAATTGCGTCGCAAGTTAGGAATTAGGAGCCCACATACTGAATAAAATAATAAATCTACTTACGACGGAATTTATCGTCGTAAGATACCAGAATACGACGAACAATAACGTCGTAAGTTATGTACTTACGACAGAAAAAACGTCGGATATTACTTTACGGGACCCACTTTTAATAAGATAAAACATAATTTACGACGGAAAAAAGCATCGTAAGTTAGAAATTTCCTGACTAGAAAAATCGTCGTATTTTAGAAGGTGGGGCCTACAAGCTTGAAAATGAAAATTCAAAAAAAAAATTAAATATGAAAATATATACATTACGACGGAATGTTTGAACGGAATGTTTGAAGAATAACCGTCGTAAGTTTGTTTTTCCAGAATAACCAAATACTAATTTTTCAGTATCCAACCATTTTCCGCTTCCAATTTAAATTCTAAACCTAAACCTGCCAAAATTTTATACAATCGCAAACTCAAAATAAACTCTAAAACTGCCAAAAGACAATCAACATTTATTAAAACAAAATACACAATTATCATTGTATTAAGTTTTATCAATAATTCTAAATCAAACACATTACATAATTACATTCTTTACGTCTAACTTAGAAGTAACTTATATTATGAATGCCATGCTCTTAAATTAGGCGCCCAGGGAAATATCCCTGTTGTCTTAATTCAAATATAGCTGATGAACTTGTCATGCAATCGAAACCTGAAATCAGTGGCAAATGACCTGTGCACCGAAAGAACACACACTTAGAGCACGAGAAATAATAAACGACAACATTCTATTGCTAGACACAAATCTAACACAGTAGTGACAAAAATATGTCATTTGTCTTCTATAAACTGCAGTTTATACAAATATAGAAAAAACCATAAAGTTAAGTTAAAAAAAATAATAAATCTTGTATCATGACTAAATAAGTATGGAAATCATGTTCATGTATGAGAACCATTTATAATTGGGTCAATCTATCAAATACTGCAATATGCAGAGAATTAAAAACCACTCAAACACAGAAACATATCTTTGGACCCTAAATGCTTACTACTGTAAAATTAAACTTTGAACTATTTAACTATATATTTCTGTCAAACTAGCCTATTACCTGACTATTTGGAAATTAAATACACATTTCGAAAGCACTTCAGTTCTCACCAAGTTGGTACAAGCAGGGTACCATTATTGTAAACATTTGATTTAGAGCAAGTGAACTTATAATAAATCATTGACATGCAGTGTACAAAGAGAATATACTAATTGACTCAACTACTTGACTAAAAAAGCAGGACATATATTTAGCACAGGAAACTTCATACATAAACAAATTTAGGAAAATACCTGAAGAGCCAATATTTTATCTAAATTTGAAGAATCCACACCATGCAACTGGGAAATTTGACTGTTTGACTTGCAATGAGATGCAAGAATCTCCAAAACAGCTTTAATTTTTGAAGAAATATAGTCACTCTGCAAAATTGACGACTTTTCAGGTTGAGATTAACTAGAAGGTTTATCAACTTGGTTATTAGATAGATACCTTCTTAGGGTAGCTTTGGAGAACACAAGATCAGGAGCAAGTTGCTAACATGTTCGCACATTGTGACAATTGCATCTTTAGGTGGATGAACTCTGTCTAATCTGGCTTATTTTAGTAACATCGTTATTTATGACATCCTGGTAATTATGTATTAAAAAATGTAAGATCATTTTCTTTTACATGTACACTCAGTATATATTGAACACAACACATGGGGCAATATTATATACATATATTAACTAAAGATACTACAACTAGAATAGATAATACAAGTTAATGATCACAATCAATTATAAAATAATAAGTTCCTATAACAAAATAAAAACTATCTACTTAGTAAAAAAGAAAAAAAACAACTTACAGGAAACTAAACATTCCAGGGATATTGAGATTAAATTTACCATTTCTTGTTATCAAGAACTGTTCATCAACAGGCAAGTATGACTTCCTCTTGCTTGGTTCACCAGATTTCCTGCCAATCAATAGAACAAGTTTTTTTAAGAACTTTCCACCTAAACCAAGCAAAACGAACAGATAAAAAGCAATACATTTTTACCATATCCTTCACTACAACCCTATTAATCAATAGATGTACGGACTATACAGTCACATATACTGCTATAGCATATGCAATAGAGACACTGTCATTATCCCATCAAAATTCAATCCGCAATATCAATAACTAACAAGTCTGACTAAGAAAATCCGATCTGGAACTATACAGTTAATTGATTAGAAGAACAAAGTTTTTTTATGTAGCCATTCTTACATTGCTAATATATCGAATTCGAATGTCATCAATTTATTTGGATCTAATTCATTCTGGTTCACTGAATTATATAACAAATTAATTGTCTACTGGTTCAGTGTCAGTGTTTTTGGGGTTTCTGCCAACTCAATGCAGTGTTCTTATGGTCAAAGGGGAAATAGTGTACCAACTATTCTACTTACGATGAAAAAGCGTTTGTATTCAGGAGGAGGCCTTCAGGTACAATCTTCCCAAAATAAACTGATCTATAGTTGGTGTGATTATGATATGATTTTGAACGGTGTATAACATGTGATTTGCTCGAAGGCAGAAAAAAATTTCCGGATTAATGCAGAGAATACAGAAGAGGAAAGTGTTAGAAACCATCTGAACAGAGGTGTAGTAGCGCGTGGTATTGATGTACATTGTCTGGCAGGCTTAATTAAAGTATTCAGCATATTATGTTAATATCCAGTTGGCCATGATATAAGTCTCTAGTTCAGTATCGAAATATTACACATATTGTTTCCAATGTTAGGCATCCGTCCTTGACCTGATTCGTCTAAACTGTCATCAGCCAGTGAATACAGCACTTGTGTGAGATAGGAAGACTAGATGCTAGTCAGTGTTGAGTTTGATTCATGGAAAAGAACTCTTGATTTAATGCTCAGTATGTCGCTAAGTTGTGAGCCTATTTTAATTATTGAGGTAGGATCCACGTAGAGAATCAATTTATAAGCGGCATAGTGCTCAGTGCATACATTATGTTCAAGACAAACTCAATAATTCTAATGTGAAAGTATATTATCTATACGGCATATCTATGTTGTTGCGATTTAGCCATAATAAGGAAATGGTATACTGTATATATATTGTCACCTGGTTGACTACGAAAGTAACCATTTTGGTCTAGTTCGGTCTCTGTGAGTGTGTAATATAACAGGGGAAATGGTAAATCTTTCAAGTGATCACCAGAGGATAGATCAAAACAGAATCACAGGTTCCTGCATCGAATATAGTTTACTATTTTACTTCTTTTAACCCAGAAAGCACTACAAGTCTACAACTTTATAGCTGATATATACCTTGATCAGATTTCTGATTCTGAACAGGTTTGCTTATAGGCTCAGCAATATCCCTTTTTATTTTCACCTTGCATGTAAGGAGAGCATCTATAGTCTGTATTCCATCTGCTACACAGCTATCAACAAACAAAAAACCAAAAGCATAAACTTTCAAGAAATGCAATGCATGAATCCAATATTATGCTAGAAAAGATAAACAGTCACCAACCTTAGAGCTAACACTGCTCTTGGAACGCCACAGTACTCTTTGAAACTGTGGAGTACCTTAGATTGTGACAAGTAAAGACCTGCGTCAAGGCCAGGTACATAAAGCATAACAACTTTGCGAATCAGGGGTTTGTTCTGTATATCGGAAGACAACTCAGCATTACACACACCAAAAATATTGAATATGATATGCAAGTGCCAATCTGGAAAAAAAAAATCCTTCTTAAACAAAGAAATGGTAATATTGAACTATATTAGCTGATTTGTTATTTATTGATATTTTCCCACAAGACTGTTCTTCACAATTCAAATTATTTTGTATTCTCTAAGCAACACAAACAAAAACAAATAAATACAAATCTACCAGATAAATCACTACAAGAAAATCAGTAGCTAATTACAGTACAATTTACAAAATCCACGCAAATATATATACAAAGAGAGGGAAAGAGAGGGGGAAGGAGAGAGGGAGAGAGAGATATATGAGCATAGAGAGAGGGGAGAGAGATATGCATACCAGGAAGAGAGAGAGAGAGAGAGAGAAAGAGAGAGAGAGACGCCTTCCTTGAATCCAAAAATAAGCCCCAAAGCCCTAGTTTTGAAGACGGACTAAAACCCCAAATTGAAGTCGAATTTAAATCCTAAACGAAACCATAACTAAAGCCCCAGTGAAAGAAGCATACGAATCAACCAAAGGAGGCTAGAAATAAAGTAAACATTTATGTATGTATAGATTTTGCATAACCAGGAGAGGAGGGAGGGAGAAAGAGAGGGGAAGAGTGAAGGGGAGAGAGAGAAGCAAGAAAGAGAAAATGAAAATAAATTCAGATCTGAAGCAATTAGATTATTACACTGTCCTGTTTCTCAAAAGGCGTGGTGTTTTATTTTGGAAAAATCAGAAATAAAGGTCCATTTGCCCCTTTAATTTTCACTTATGTTTCAATAAATTTTTTATTAAAATTTAAGTAGATTAAATATTGATAATTATTTTAAATATAAATAAATATATTTGGCTTTAATTTGGCTTGTCATTTTAACAGTCAAACTCGAGTTTGACTAGTACAACTAACTACTGTTTACTTCTGAATTTGTGTTTCGATTATTTTAAAAATATTTCTCAACAATCCAACCGTATGGATGTCAATAAATATATATATTAGTGATATAACCAAAATTTCATATCAAAATAATTTTATTTGGTTTGACATTTTAACAGTCAAACATGATTTTGACTAATACATCTAATTAGTGTTTACTTTTGAATTTGTGTTACATTTATTTTAAAAATATTTTTCAACGATCCAACCATATGGATGTCAATATATATATATATATATATATATATATATATATTAGTGATATAACCAAAATTTCATATCAAAATAATTTTATTTGGTTTGACCTTTTAACAGTCAAGCATCAGTTTGACTAGTACAGCTAACTAGTGTTGAATCTTGAATTAAGGTTTCGATTATTTTAAAAATATTTTTCAACGATCCAACAGTATGGATGTCAATAGATAAATATATTAGTGATATAACCAAAATTGCATATCAAAATAATTTTATTTGGTTTGACATTTTAACAGTCAAGTATCAGTTCGACTAGTACAACTAACTAGTGTTGAATCCTCAATTAGTGTTACGATTATTTTAAAAATATTTTTCAATAATCCAACCGTATGGATGTCAATAGATAAATATATTAGTGATATAACCAAAATTTTATATCAAAATAATTTTATTTGGTTTGCCATTTTAACAGTCAAGCATCAGTTCGACGAGTACAGCTAACTAGTGTTGAATCCTGAATTACTGTTACGATTATTTTAAAAATATTTTTTCAATAATCCAACCGTATGGATGTCAATAGATATATATATTAGTGATGTACCCAAAATTTCATATCAAAATAATTTTATTTGGTTTGACATTTTAGCAGTCAAGCATCAGTTTGACTAGTACAACTAACTAGTGTTGAATCCTGAATTAGTGTTACGATTATTTTAAAAATATTTTTCAATAATCCAACCGTATAGATGTCAATAGATAAATATATTAGTGATATAACCAAAATTTTATATCAAAATAATTTTATTTGGTTTGCCATTTTAACAGTCAAGCATCAGTTCGACTAGTACAGCTAACTAGTGTTGAATCCTCAATTAGTGTTACGATTATTTTAAAAATATTTTTCAATAATCCAACCGTATGGATGTCAATAGATATATATATATTAGTGATGTACCCAAAATTTCATATCAAAATAATTTTATTTGGTTTGACATTTTAACAGTCAAGCATCAGTTTGACTAGTACAGCTAGCTAGTGTTGAATCTTGAATTAGTGTTTCGATTATTTTAAAAATATTTTTCAACGATCCAACCTTATGGATGTCAATAGATATATATATTAGTGATATAACAATATGTAGTCACTAATAATACTTGTAATTAAAAGAAAAAGAGAAACAATAGGTCATAAATAAATGCTTTTAATAAAAAAGGGCCAAAAACAATATAAATGAATTTTATAATCTTTTGAGCATATTTTGTGATTATAATATAATAGGTAATTAAGGTTGGAGGCCATGGAAAAATCATTTTAGAGGAGAACTTAGAAATCATATAATCATTAATTAGAATATAACTTATGATGTCTATATCTCACTTGTGTACTTTCTAAATACCTGTTTGTATTAATTTCACCTATATTAACTTACGACCAAATATGTCACATTGGATGAGTCTGAGTCGGAAATGACTTTTCGATCTATGATAATGGTCATTACGGATCAAAAAGGTAATAAATAACTTTTTCATTTTCTTGAGTATTGGTCCCACCCATTTACATGGCAGCAACGTGAATGTTTAATAAAATTTGATAACCGACCAAGTTTTTGGTTACTTTTAAATCTACAATTCACCTTTGCTTGGTCCCGGTTTTTCCTACTTGGCATGTATGTGCCACATGTCACGGTTGACTAGGATGTCAGGGTGGTCCGTGTCAACTTTGGTTTGTTGGTCTTTTTCATGTTTATAGACAAACAAAGAAATATTTTCATCAATTATATCCGATCACAATGTAACCGACCAACTTCATAAGAAATATTGTTGAAAATGGTCATAAATAGTCTATTTTGATCATTTTTGTATTACACCATTTTATTTTTTGGAAAAACACTAATATATTATTTGAAATTATATAATATAATATATTTGCACTAAGATGTTTTTTTATAAATTACATAATGTGGTTGAAAAAAAATTGTTGTATTTAGTACCAATTATTTACTCCTATAAATTGTTTAACTTAATTAATTTAGAAATACATATTTTATAAAAAATAAGTAAATTAGTTTTAAAAGTTCAAATTTGAATGATTCATGTAGAACTTTTAAATATTACTCTCTCGATCCCTTTGAAATATATACAAATGGTTTGGTATTAAGAAATAGTGTAATTTTGAAGAAAAAAAGTAAGAAAATTGAGTAAAGTGATGGTACTCATCAATATTATATATATATATATATAGGGGGCTACTCTAATACAAACCTCCTTATAATGAAAACTAAAAACTAAAATAATTTTTTTGTTAAATCACGTGAAAACATGGCACATATGGAGAAAAATACAATGAAGTCGGATTTCAAAAAAAGTTCACCGATTAACGGGAAAAATTAAATAAAAAACGGAGGGGAAAAACTAGAATTATGTGTAGGAGGGAGCATATATATAGTGTGTACTACATCTAGGGGGCCCTTGGATTAGATTGATCTAAGGGCTGATATTAGTTTCTAGTTTTTATTTTAATTTTAGTTTCTATTTGATTATTTGTATATATATATATATATAACTAGTGAGTAGTTAATTTCTATATAACAAAATTTTACAATTGTGAGTCACTTTGAAAATGTATAGAATTGAGAGTGAGAGAGTGGGAAATATGCACGGATTACAAAATTCAATAATTTATCATTTGTAATTGTGTTTTTGGATTACTAAATAAAATAATAAATTTAATAAATATTTTATTTTGATATTTATCATACAACTATAAAAAACAAACAAAAAAGTAATTTTTTGTTTTTAAACCTTACAAAGAATATGAACTAAAAAAAATAATAGACAAATAGAAAAATTACTTGATTCAAGAATATTAGTAAAGAAATTTCTAAGAAATTTCCTACAAATTTCTAATGTTTTATATACCAGCCCCTATATAAACTTAAGGGTGTTGCACATACTCCATAATCCCTAATTCCTTGACGGCCGCCCCAATCTTACCATATTCCAGAACTTCAAAATTTAGTATATGACCAACCAATTGAGCTGCAAAGATGGTGAGGAGAGCGGATCCCCGGAAGACATGAGGATCTTTGTGCTAAAGGTACAACTAATTTCTAATAAATAAGATTTTGATTTGCTTTGTATTATAGGTTGACACTTTTAATCCTTAAATTTTTTCATATGTGTAGCTTTATCAGGGATTGTTCATTATACATCAAAGATCTGGGGAGGTATACGTACTAATTCCCTTTTTGATTCTTTTATATTGATTTTTATTTATTTTTATTAAAATAGTGTAATGTTTTGCACAGGAGGTGATAGGAAAGGTCACCCTATCACAGTTGCGGCTAAAGGGAGTTCTGCATAATCTTGCCCCAAAACTCCAAAAAGTGCGGCAGCCATCACAGTTGACCCCACTATAGCAGCACAATACATCCGTCTGTTTTGCCCCTTCTTCCCATAAATCATGTCTCGTATTAGGTCATCTGATTCGAATGAGGGTGTCATCTGATTGTCCAAGGAGGTCCTAGTCATCCTCTTTGTCACTGTCCTTGTTGTACTAATTTTTTTATTATCTATTATCTTTTAAATTCAAGCAATGTAATGTAGTAATCGGTTTGGAAATAATAGATAAATTAGTATCATGTTAATTATTATTAATCAAATATTGTTAAATTTGTGAGGATCTATATGCAGATATCTTAAATTGATAATATTAGGTATCTCTTGTATACATTACTCAAAACTACAACAAAGAAGAGTTTATTTCATTTACTTTTATATAAATTATATAGTCATAACATCTTTTTATTGATTATTAACTATAAATTAAATTTTTAAAATTGAAATAAGTAACAATTACTTTATATAGACAAAAGTTTTAAATAATATCTATCCAACATTCCTATCAAGCAAAGTCTATATAATATGTAATATATCAATTGTATAATAATTTCAAACTAATTTTACTTTACTTATAAGTATTGTTTTGTATGTGTTTAAAAGCCTAGCACGTGTGGAGATAAATTTAAAATAAATTTAGTTGGCCAACAATCATCCAAAACAAAAATAAACTCCAAAGAACCCAAAATTTAATATATAAAATAAATTTCTAATCCACAATTAAATTCAAATGTAAACAAAAACAATATGTAATCACAAAGAAATGCTTTTAATGAAAAGAAAATGAGAAAAAAAAATGATAAGTAGTGCACCAATAACATCTAATTATGTAAAAAAAGATTAGAAAAATAAAATTATTAATATTATATAGGGATAAAAAAATATAAATGAATTTGAGAATCTCTTGATCACATTTTCAATTATAATATAATAGGTAATTAAGGTTGTAGTCCATGCGAAAATCCTTTCACACGAGAGTATAAAATCATATAATCATTAATTAGCTTATAATTCTTCTATGTCATTGTGAAATAATGATGAAAATGCCTATGTCTATAGCATTCTTGGAAAACTCTACACTTTCTTCGAACCACCCCTTTTCTTGATTGACCAATTTATTTATTTATTTTTTTCCAAATTTATAGCAGATTTCATTAATAACATGAAAAAAATTCAATCGGTACAAACCCCCAATTCATCATGCAACCAGGTTGAAAAACAAATAGACGAACTAAATAATTAGCCTCTTTGTTTCCGGATTGCTTAACTGACTGAATACAAATATTCTGAAAATTAAAAATAAAGATAATGGTTTCTCGAGCGATCCAGCCTGCATCTCCACCGAAAACAGTAGTTTCACAATTGCCCTCACATTAATTCCATGGATCGTACAATGTTCAGAGGACTCAATTGCAAAAACTGAGAGGGCCCTCGTGTTATGAACAAAAATATTTTGTGAGAGGTGAGCACATGCGCTTTTCACTACCGTATCAAAAGCACCCCAACTATCTACCTGCCGGACACCATCTATAAATAATAACTCAATTAAACGAAACGAAAAAGAAGCAAATTTTTGAACAGAATCCAATATTTATTGAAAGGAAGTTAAAAATAAATGATAAAAATGTTGTATGGATGCAGAGAGAGGATGAAGATAGAGATGAAGATGGGTAGAAGGGTGAAGAAGGAGGTGTGATGATTAGGGTTAAAGGAAGATGGGGCGGCCGACTCTCATCGAGAGAGAGGGAGAACTGATTGACCAATTTTTTAATACTCTTTTTGACATATAATTCTAAACACTCTTTAGCCTTTCCGGGTTTTTGCATCTTCAAATGCCTTAATTAATAGAAAGAACTTAGGTGTGTGTAATGTACATAATTATAAAAATAAAAATAACATACAACAAACTTCTTGGTAACTTCTTCAGCCCATTTCGAATTTTGTGCAAGAATGGCAATACACGTGTATGCCCAACTGCCCATTTTGAACGAATAGTCGCATTCAATATCTTCACTATTGTATCATTGTATATACTTTAAAATTAATTTTAATGTAGTCAGTCATAAACACAAAAGCTTCATAATCTATGAGCTAATCTTATTCATATTTTTCACATACATTTTGAAGTTGAATGAGATTTATACGATAAACATATATAAATAATTACTGTCCCACTTGGAATTTGATGCGGCATGGTGTTCTTGGGTTCTTTTCCCTAAACTTGCGATCGGAATGTGATCTAGGTCATTTCCATGCCCGGGTCTCTATATTGGGCTTACAAGTGTTTTTGGTAATCATACGGGTGTTCTGATTGCGTGGAGAAGGTAGACTAGGTGTTCGTAAAATAGCACAAGTTCTTCGACTAAGTCCACGACCACGTCCCATGTCTCTGATTAGCATTTTCCCTGCATACTACAAAGTAATTAGAAAATATTTCCAAGTAATTAGATATCATTCATGCAAGATACTAAATATAACAAAAAAAAAATATAATTTCCAAGTCAGATAAATCGTCAAAATAATGAAAAACTAATAAAACAAGATCAAAAGCATTGATAAAATTCTACATACTCTCATTTCATATCATACGATTAAACTTAGAAATCTTAATTCGTATTCGTAAATACAACTCATAGAGAACTAACAACATTAAACCCATATCAAATAAAGACGCAAATAAAAAAAAGGTTAATAAGAATTTCGGGCGATTAATAGAGTTTGTAGTTAAATTTGATATATAAATTAATTATTTTAATAAATTATATGTGTCTATATTATTTTGAAAAGTGCTAACAAAATTTTAGAATAGTGTTAACCAAGATCAAATCAATCAATTATACCATATTTTCCTTGAAAAATGTCAAAATTAATCCGGACAGCGCACGGATTATTAAATAATTTATTTATTTTTTATAAAAATAAGATTATACTAATAATAGGAAAAAAATATTAAAATTAATCCGTGCATCGCACGGGTTACACGCTTGTATAACATTAAAGAAGAATTCAATTATCAAATTATTAGTAACTTTATTTTCTGTGAGATACGAAATAAGGTCATATATATGTTTACTATAATATTTTTGTCCGAATTAGAAAAAAAAGGATTGAAATTTAAGTATCTAATTATAATCAATACATAAAAAAATAAGCGTGCTAAGTCCATTATTACGGTTTCAATAATTATCTTTAGTTTGGTTTCGTTTGAGGGATGCCCTCAGTGTCGAGGAACACGTAATAAAATAAATATTAACTTTCTTTAATAATATTAACTTGCACTTGAATAATTAAAGAAAAAAACCTTTTGCTTTAATTTTTGTTGATTTGTAACAAAGGGACGTTAAGTTTTTTTAGCTATGCGTGTAGGCTTTATGACCCGTAAGTCCACTGGTACAATTAGACACAATTAAAACAAAAATAAGACTGAACCTTTTGAACCGCGCACATCAAATAACAAAGTTTAGAAACAGTTATATATTAATACTATTTACACATGAAGATGAAAAGGAAAGCCGATCAAATTGCTCAAGAAGTATGATCAAAGAAAAAAAATCGAAGGAAGGAATTGAAAGATGGAGAAGGGATCAGACCAAAAAGAAACAAAAAAAATAATGAATCGATGAGTTAATTTCTAGTGTTCATATACGCATTTTGAATTCAATGCCTTTTCAATTTATGGGTATTATGATTAATTGATTTCAATTGTTTAGGTATAATGTAAGACTTTATTGTTAAGGTGCTTTTGTACATGTGTTGATGTACTCATACCTATCATCTCACCTATCATCTCAGTTCTTAATCCCATAATCTTACTCAGCCTCTTTAATACTTAGTTATATATATATATATAATGTATATGTATAACATTCCCCCGTTTATCGATCCCCATCAATGTATATTGTTACTCGAATTATGACAAATTAGCAAGCCATCTGGTTGTTTTTTAACATGTCATAGAGCCATATCAGCACTCGGTTAGTCCATTTAAATATGTTGACAATGATCATGTAAATGCAAGTTAGTCGACTGCAAACTTTTTGAGTTCAATTACCCAACTACAAAGAAGTGAGTTCAATTATGTTTTAGCCTATTAACCAGAAATAAAGTAGTTTAGATTAAAGGTGGGAGTATATAATATATATAGATAAATAGATCGGGTTTTTAATAAATATGTTTGTATTGGATTTTAATAAGCTCACTTCACGAATGTTGTTTAGCCCAAAATACCGACCAATGATTTATCTTGAATGCGACTTTAATATAGTACTAACTAACAACTTATGTGATGCACGAGTTTATATTATTGTGATATAAATAATGCAATGATTCTAATATGATTTTAGTGCGAATAATAATATTATTTTAATTGGATATTAATATATCTAAATTGGATAAAAATATATACTATATAAAGCACTAAAAAAATATTATATTTCCATATTAGAATTTAAGCTATCACTTTGAATTGGATTTTTAAAAAAATATGTTTTATTAGATTTTAGTAACCCATTTTTATCAAATCCATTGATTCTGAGTAGTTAATCCCATTGTAATGACCAACGATTTATCTTAAGTTCGGCTTTATAGTAGTATAGAATATCGAACAACGCATGCGATGCACGAGCTTATTTTAATATTATAGTTGTAATGTTCTGAATCTAATATGAATATATTGTGCATAATAATAATTGAAAATTAATAAATCTAAATTGGATATAGATATATTTATTTAAAGAATTATCAAATTATTATGATTACAGATTCTAAACTTATAATATATCACTTTGTATTAGTTTTAAGATGATTGTTTGTAATAGATCTTAATAAGCTATCATGTTTATACCATGTAAGCTCATCTTTGTATTAGATTTTAATAAGCTCATTTTTCTGTCGAGGCCATAATTCTCATGAACGATTTATCTTGAGTTTGGTTTTAATATAGTAGTATAGATAACATGTGCGATGCACATACTTATTTTAATATGGATGTTATAATATTATATATGACTTTATTATGATTTTATTGTGCATAAAAATAATATTTTAGTTCGATAATAATAATCCTAATTTGGATATAGATATAACCTATCTAAGGATTAACGAATTATTATGATTTCGAATTGTAAATTTATACCCTGTCACTTTGTATTGGTTTTACAGGATTGTTTGCATTAGGTGTAAGCCCATCATACCCAAGTCTGTTGATACCAAGTAAGCTCATGTTTGTAGTAGAATTTAGTAAGAACGTTTTACTAAGTCCGTTGGCCCCAAGTTTTCCCGTTGAGCATATAATACCGACCTACGATTATGTTTAATTCGTTTTAAAATATTAGTATGAAAATAACAATATTAAGTTATCTTTAACGACATATGCTCCTTGCCTAGAAAACTTGTTCTCTCAATTAAAAATAGAAGACATTATACATCCATATGAAGAGACACATGAATTGCTAGTGGATGGTACCATGGAGATTAAAAATGTTGAGGTATGATCTTTGTAACAGTTGCATAGAATTTTATACATAACCTCTGTCCATGTATCATGGTTCGATACTTTGAGGAGTAAAGATAAAAGAAACCAAGTACCTTTTTAAGTCCGTGCTAATTCACTTTTCCACATTATGTCCTTGTCAGAAATGTTTTTTGTTACACTTAAAATTCTTTATAAATTCCTTAATGTGTTATCTACATTTTTCTGAAATGTACTTGTATATGTAAACAAGAATGCTTGAACTATCTAACACATCGTGGCCCTGGCTATCAGCCAAAAGTAATTAGGAGTCTATAAGGAGGCTTATGTAATCCTCAAAAAAGTAATTAGGTAATGGGAAATGATTTTTCTTGGTGAATTGTGAATTATGTATGTGATTATATGTATGCAGTAAACACACATGACACAGCAAAAGGAACCAAAGTAAAAAAAATATATTGGTACATGTTTCACGCGAATATTTTAATAGATTAATTAGTCACTAATTAATATATTGAAATAGGCATAAAAAACCTACTGTTCCATTTATTTCTCTGACACTAATTTTTTTCGTTCATGTACTAGCCATTTGTGAGGTGATCAGTTTTCAGTGATCTGCTCAATCCTCTAACTTTAGATCTAGCATGTCATTAAGCTACAAGTGCTTATACTTTGTCCTTTGTCTAATGTTTTCTGCTCTTCACTTCCCCATATTTCCATCTGATATGTACATTAGTGAAATTGTTGATGCTGCAAAGTCATTCAGGTATATCTTGAAAATTTTCATCAGGGCAGGTCTGGTACATTGCGGTCTCACCAGAATTACCATGTGATCATACAGTTTTAAAGAATCACATGAAGTCTCATCTGAGCATTCTTTATAATGTTTATTGGAATTATCTGATTAATTATCAGTATAAGCTATATATGACCTGCTTATTTTAGTTTCTAGTTTTTATTTTAATTTTTAGTTTCTATTTGATTATTTGTCTGTATATATATATATATATAACTAGTGTAGTGGAAAAGATAATGGATATAAGGGAGTAGTTAATTTCTATATAATAAAATTTTACAATTTTGAGTAACTTTGAAACGGTATAGAATTGAGACGGAGAGAGTGGGAAATATGCACTGATTACAAAATTCAAAAAAATTTCATTTGTTATTGTGTTTTTGGATAACTAAATAAATAATAAATTTAATAAATATTTTATTTTGATATTTATCATACAACTATAAAAAAACAAACAAAAAAGTTATTTCTTTATTTTAAACCTTACAAAGAATATGAACAAAAAAAATAATAGACAAATAGAAAAATTACTTGATTGAAGAATATTAGGTAAAGAAATTTCTAAGAAATTTCGTAGAAAATTCTAATGTTTTATATACCAGGGCCTATATAAATTAAGGGTGTTGCACATACTCCATAATCCCTAATTCCTTGACCGCCCCAATGTTACCATATTCCATAACTTCAAAATTGAGTATATGACCAACCAATTGAGCTGCAAAGATGGTGAGGAGAGCGCATCTGGGGAAGACATCAGGGTCTTTGTGCTAAAAGTACAACTAATTTCTAATAAATAAGATTTTGATTTAACTTTTTATTATAGGTTGCCACTTTTAATCCTTAAATTTTTTCATATGTGTAGCTTTATCAGGGATTGTTCATTATACATCAAAGATCTAGGTAGGTATACATACTAATTCTCTTTTTGATTCTTTTATATTGACTTTTATATATTTTATTAAAATAGTGTAATGTTTTGCACACGGGGTGATAGGAAAGGTCACTCTATCTGATTATTCCATTTCCTCAGATTTCTTGCATTGGTGGCCTTAGCACTTGCGACTAAAGGGAGTTCTGCATAATCTTGCCGCAAAACTAGAAAAAGTCCCCACTGTAGCAAAACTCGTATTAGGTCATCTGATTCGAATGAGGGTGTCATCTGATTGTCCAAGGAGGTCCGTAGTCATCCTCTTTGTCACTGTCCTTGTTGTACTAATTTTTTTAATTATCGATTATCTTTTAAATTCAAGCAATGTAATCGTAGTAACCCGTTTCCAAATAATAGATAAATTAGTATCATGTTCATTATTATTAATCAAATATTGTTAAATTTGTGAGGATCTATATGCATATATCTTAAATTGATAATATTAGTTATCTCTTGTATACATTACTCAAAACAACAACAAAGAAGAGTTTATTTCATTCACTTTTATATAAATTAGATAGCCATAACATCTTTTTATTGATTATTAACTATAAATTAAATTCTGAAAATTGAAATAAGTAACAATTACTTTACGTAGACAAAAGTTTTAAATAATATCTATCCAACATTCCTATCAAGCAAAGTCTATATAATATGTAATATATCAAATGTATAATAATTTCAAACTAATTTTACTTTACTTATAAGTATTGTTTTGTATGTCGTTTAAAAGCCTAGCACGTGTGGAGATAAATTTAAAATAAATTTAGTTGGCCAACAATTATCCAAAACAAAAATAAACTCCAACGAACCCAAAATTTAATCTATAAAATAAATTGCTAATCCACAATTAAATTCAAATGTAAACAAAAACAATATGTAATCACAAAGAAATGCTTTTAATGAAAAGAAAAGGAGAAAAAATGATAAGTAGTGCACCAATCACATCTAATTATGTAAAAAAAGATTAGAAAAATAAAATTATTATCATTATATAGGGATAAAAAAATATAAATGAATTTGAGAATCTCTTTATCACATTTTCAATTATAATATAATAGGTAATTAAGGTTGTAGGCCATGTGAAAATCCTTTCATAGGAGAGTATAAAAATCATATAATCATTAATTAGCTTATAATTCTTCTATGTCATTGTGAAATACTGATGAAAATGCCTATTAGCATTTTGGAAAACTCTACATTTTCTTCGAACAACGCTTTTTCTTGATTGACCAATTTTTATTTATTTTTTTGCCAAATTTATAGCAAATTTCATTAATAACATGAAAAAAACTCAATCGGTACAAAACCCCTAATTGATCATGCAACCAGGCTGAAAAATAAATAGACGAACTAAATAATTAGCCTGTTTATTTCCGGATTGCTTAACTAACTGAATAAAAATATTCTGAAAATTAAAAATGAAGATAATGGTTTCTCAAGCGATCCAGCCTGCATCTCCACCGAAAACAGTAGTTTCACAATTGACCCTCACATTAATTCAATGGATAGTACAATGTTCAGAGGACTCAATTGCAAAAAACTGAGCAAAATATTTTGTGAGAGGTGAGCACATGCGATTTTCACTACCGTACCAAAAGCACACCATCTACCTGCCGGACACCAGCTATAAACCTACCGAAAGTGTTGTTGATGCAAGATATCCAGATCTCCCAATATACCGTGAAATCCATTTTCAACACATCGCATAATGCGAGACACATCGCACAAAGTGAGACAATCAGACACATAAATAATAACTCAATTAAACGAAACAAAAAAGAACCGAATTTTTGAACAAAATCCGATATTTATTGAAAGAAAGTTAAAAATAAATGATAAAAATTTTGTATGGATGAAGAGAGAGGATGGAGATAGAGATGAAGATGGGTAGAAAGGGTGAAGAAGGAGGTGTGATGATTAGGGTTAAAGAAAGACGGGGCGGCCGACTCTAATCGAGAGAGAGGGAGAATTGATTGACCAATTTTTTAATATTCTTTTTGACATATAATTCAAAACACTCTTTAGCCTTTTCGGGTTTTTGCATCTTCAAATGCCTTAATTAATAAAAAGAACTTAGGTGTGTGTAATGTACATAATTATAAAAATAAAAATAACATACAACAAACTTCTTGGTAACTTCTACAGCCCATTTCGAATTTTGTGCAAGAATGGCAATATACGTGTATGCCCCAACTGCCCATTTTGAACGAATAGTCGCATTCAATATCTTTACTGTTGTATCATTGTGTATACTATAAAATTAATTTTAATGTAGTTAGTCGTAAACACAAAAGCTTCATAATTTATGAGCTAATCTTATTCATATCTTTCACATACATTTTGAAGTTAAATGAGATTTATACAATAAACATATATAAATAATTACTGTCCCACTTGGAATCTGATGCGGCATGGTGTTCGTGGTTTCTTTTCCCTAAACTTGTGATCGGAATTTGATATAGGTCATTTCCATGCCCGGGTCTTTATATTGGTCTTACAAGTGTTTTTGGTAATCTTACGAGTGTTCTGATTACGTGGAGAAGGTAGACTAGGTATTCGTAAAATCACACAAGTTCTTCCACTAAGTCCACGACCACGTCCCATGTCTCTGATTAACATTTTTCCTTGCATATTACAAAGTAATTAGAAAATATTTCCAAGTAATTAGATATCATTCATGCAAGATACTAAATATAACAAAAAAAAGACATAATTTCCAAGTCAGATAAATCGTCAAAATAATGAAAAATTAATAAAACAAGATCAAAAGCTTTGATAAAATTCTACATGCTCTCATTTCATATCATACGATTAAACTTAGAAATCTTAATTAGTATTTATAAAGACAACTCATAGCGAACTAACAACATTAAACCCATATCAAATAAAGAAGCAAATAAACTCCCCCCCCTCTAGCTCTTACGCAAACATAGGTATACATAATCGAAACTTGATGTACATGACACAAAATAACAATACAACTTACTAATTGTATAATTTACATATTTTATTCATATTAATCATTTTTCTACATCATTATTTCAAAATGAAGCATTTGTCCATCACAAAAGATAACATAGAAAATGAACAATAACAATTAATGAAGCTCAAAAAACTCAAACCTTTGAAGAACATATAAATGTGAGATTTAACTCTTACTAAGTTCATCAAAAATTTAAAAACTATAGATGAAGAACACATTCGGTTATTAGTTTACTATAAAGAGCCACATTTATTCTCTCCTTCTCCATCATACTTATACATATATTTGTATAAACATGAATACACCATACACATAAAAATAATCATATGAACAACACAATTGAAACAAATTAACAAATATTTAATATTAAACATGTTGATTTAAGACATCCACATTCATTCTCTCTCTATATCACACTCATACCTATAAATATATATATATATATATAAATGCATATATATGTATAAAGAGGAACAAAAGATATACATATAAAGAACACAAAAATAAATGAAATAAGTTGGCAATATAGGTAATTAGGATAACGCACTAATGTTTTATATAGTCTATATGTGGTCTTATCTCTTTCAAATTAGTTGTTGATTAAATGTAATCCAACTAATAAATTTACAGTTTTAAGACTATATTTTTCAAATCTAACCTAAATAATTTTTCTAATTTATTTACCCAAAACTGAATGATTATTAAAGAATACTTATATAGTAATTATTGAATTTTTGTAAAATGGTTTAGAGTTTCATGTAATAAGGGAAAATATAATGGGTTCGTATTAGTTTTCATTCTAGGAAAATAACGACATCATATTTACTATATACACCCTTTTTATCATGTATGCAACTCATGACAGATACTTAATTATTTAATAATGAATAGGAAAGTAGTGTGTTGGTTCAATTAAATGGCGGGTCGTATTTCTAAGCATTGCATGTTTATTTATATGCATTTGTATACTTATTTTTTATTTAATTATTAACATATTTAAATTTTGTTTAAATTAGTTGTACTTTCTATATATTTACATGTTTACTTAGATGTACTTATATACTTATTTCCTATTTTACTAACCTACTTTAATATTACACATTAATAAAATATTAATGGGATATACAATATTATAATTAAACGAACACAAACTAGTATATTCTCATATTGGTTTTCTTGAGCTTTCTAGGACTTACTTAGAGTTTCTCATGTTAGCTTTAATGTTGATATATCATAGAAATCCTTTAGAAAATTACTCCATTCACCACTTGATTAACAAAAAAGAGAGTCTTCTTAACTGTTAGTGGATTTCCCTTCAAAGTTTAGTTATTATGGTAAGATAACATGTATGGTTCTTGGTATCCATATTCCACAATCTTTCAAAAATCTTGAGATTCTTACAATACCGAAATCGATTTTCTTGTGTGTCTCCATGCCGACGCACATTAACAACTTAAATTTTTTATTAGCTCTAATCTCATTAATAACAATGGCTCTCGTGCATAAAAATCTATATGATCATGTAAATGTATTTGTTACATATGTAAACGCTTGAACTATCTATCTAACACATGGTGGCCCTGGCTATCAGCCAAAAGTAATTAGGAGTCTATAAGGCTTATGTAATCCTCAAAAAAGTAATTAGGTAATGGGAAAGGATTTTTCTTAGTGAATTAGTGAATTGTAAATTGTGTATGTGATTATATGTATGCAGTAAACACACATGACACAACAAAAGGAACCAAAGAAAAAAAAATATATTTGTACATGTTTCACGCGAATAGTTTAATAGATTAATTAGTCACTAATTACTATATTGAAACAGGCATAAAAAACCTACTGTTCCATTTATTTCTCTGACACTAATTTTTTTCGTTCATGTACTAGCCATTTGTGACGTGATCAGTTTTCAGTGATCTGCTCAAATCCTCTAACTTTAGATCAAGCATGTCATTAAGCTACAAGTGCTTATACTTTGTCCTTTGTCTAATGTTTTCTGCTCTTCATTTTCCAGATATTTCCATCCAATGTGTACATTAGTGGAATTGTTGATGCTGCAAAGTCGGTCACGTATATCTTGCAAATTTTCATCAGAGCTGGTCTGTACATTAATGATAACAATCAGATATGCATTAACATTCATTATAGGTTAGAAATTATTACCATGTGATCATACAGTTTTATAGAATCACATGAAGTCTCATCTAAGCATTCTTTATAATGTTTATTGGAATTATCTGATTAATTATCTGTATAAGCTATATATGCCCTGCTTATTATGAACTTCTTCAGTTACTCATACTTTTGAGCTAACCATTGGCCAGGAGTGCCATGAAACTATCAAGTCAAATTTATTAATAATCAATAAGCGTTATGCAGTAAGATCTAGATAAGGTTCCTCTTAAATCTTAATAGTGCAACTTTATGGGAAGTAAATATTTTTTTCCAGGACTATATGCTCACCTCTGCCTTTGCTAGAGACCAGGTCTCTGGTGGAGCATACTAAGGCGAGTTGTGGTGAAATTGGCAAATAAATCAAGGTCAGAACTTTTCATAATTGAAATCCATATAACAACATGCACTCGCTTTCTTGTAAGATGTATCTACTTATTTGTAACTATGAGCTCTCTTAGCAGGCAAGATTTATGTTGCAAATTTATTAACCAATCTAAGTTAGAATAACATTGTTATAAGCCCTCACTTCTCTAAGCAAAGAGTATTGATCTCAGATCTTTATTTTAAGTAAGTTAGACAAGTCACCTTTTTGTATACGAACACGAAAATAAACCTCAAATTCAGTCTAGGTTTTGGGTTTACTTTTGGGTACATGACATGAAAAGAAAATACACCAATAGTTAAATAATTAAATAAATATTTCAAAATTTTATAAATACATATTGGGTATAGAAGTTTTAATAAAACAAAATAAAAAATAGTTCCAAATTTGAGTTCAACAAAATTTGACTACACTTGACTCATTATAACTTAATGACTTGAGACTCAACTAGTAAAACTTTAACCGAAAAGTTTGGTAATTAAATATTTTTATTTATATATTAGACCATCCAACCACATGGATGTTAAAATGGTTACAAGAAAATGTTATATGCAAATTTTAACAATTTTTAATCATTAGACCTCGATTATTTTAACAAATAAGGTATCATTAACTTAACTAAATATTTCACCACACAATCTTTTTCATGGAATTTATGCTCAAATTACAATTAAGGTATCATGATTTTAAATTTTTTATTAAAATTACAATTTGTTAATATAATTTATTATATTTTTAATATTATAATATTTGTAAGAAAAAAGTTAATTAATTACAATTTTAATTTCGTAGAAATTATAAGAAAGAATAAGAAAAATATAATCGACACTCCTAAATTCGACCGGTTACAGTTGAATTTAGTGCCACTTCAATAGTCCCCTTGCATTAGATCTAACACACCAAATTTAACCCCTAAAACACTCATCCAACGGTTGAATTTACATTTAATAAAACCAAATTATAAGTAAAAAAAATGATTAAATAAAATTTTTAACCGAAGCCCTCCTTTCACTCACGTAACCCACCCCTTCTCTTTTTCTCTCTCCCCCTCTATTTCTATTTGTGTCCCTCCCACCATCTTACTCTCCCTCCTGAAGGTAATAATTCGGTAGAGAGCTAGGTAGATAATTTTTCAAAAATTTCCATTTTCTTGATTTTAATTCGAATTAGACTTTTTACTTTAGGTTGTTTATTGATGTGTTTTGAAGTTACGAATCGATAGATCATTGAACATGAGCGTGTAGATAATTTTTTCATGATTTATGATTGACTGTGTTGCTCCATTTACATGCTTGGTATGTGGTGGGGAAATTGTTTATATTAATGTTTTTTTAGTTTGGTGAATTTTTTGTTAATGTTGTTTTTTTCTTTACATACGTTCAATTGATTTTGGCCGGAATCGGTTAAATGCTAGTTATTTGTAAGTTTGGATATGAATATGAGATTGTTGGGTCAATTTTGAGTGTATTAAGTTGGAAAATTGGACTGAAAACTGAGCTTTTTTGGAGAAATTAAAGCTGCTGGAATATGACTGGACCTGGGTAAACTCACTGGAATCTGGAAATTTTCCAATTTCCAGCGAGAGATTTGTCTCTTAAAACTGGTGTTTGTTAATTCAACCGAAGGTGGTGGAATTTAGATTCGCATCTTTGACCATATACGGTCAATTTAATTTTAGGCAGACATTTTAAATTTATTCAAAATATTTAATAGTTTGGGGGGGATTTTCAATTTTTTGGTGAAAAGTCAAATTCGACTACCTTGGTCAAATTTGGCCAGTTGAATTTAAGCGGTTTTTTTTAAATGGTCAAAACTAGCTGTCCAATTTACTTTAAAAATGACTGACTTACTAAATATTCCTCGCGTATCATGACCGATCCAGAAACTAAAAGATACGACCGTGTCCTGACATATTTAGGTAAATGCGAGGACTTTTGGCCGGTCGTATTTACCTGTTTTTCTTATAGTGATAGCTCATCTAAATATGAGGGGTTTGTTAAAATGACGTAATATATAAGTTGATCCACATGTTAAATGACTTAATCAAGGGAAAGATGGGATCTAATAAATTCGACATCATAAACTTTGAAATTCTTGAAGAATTGCCCTCACCGATTTTCCAATTTTCAAATAGTTCTTGGCTAAATGATATTATACTTCATTTTGATGTCTCTCAACTTTGTTTCTTTCATTTTGTACTTAGTGGTGCAACAAACCATATGGTTTCTCTAACCCTCTCAGTTATCTACCTCTCTTTCACCTTTTTCAGTTGATGGAAGTGCTTTGGGCGTGGATCCTATCACGTTTTGCCTTTCCAATTAAAATTCAAATAAATTCTCTTGTGTAATAAAGAAATATTTAATCTCATTACATCCTTTATTTCACAAATTCCATATATTGGCATATTAGTTCTTGTATGTTCTTGCAATGACTTGGTTTGCCAAATGTTCACGGTTGTGGTGGTTAATATGTTAAGAGACACCAACACCAAAGGTAAGTCTCATCCGGAGAAAATTAAGGGTTGAGGTATTGTTTCGACCACTTCAAATTGTTTTCATCTTATATCCTTTTCATTTATGAAGGAATAATATGTGCAAAGTTTATATGTTTTTTTAATATTTTTTGTTTTAATAAAAGTATTGTTGCTTGATTGTCACGTTTATTAATTATATCATTCACGAGGATTTAATTAAACATGGGTTTTTAAAATATTTTTTATTTTTGTTAAAGTATTGTTCCTTGATTAGGTTATAACTGTTCCAGTCATACCTGGTAACGCTTTAAGAGGACATAAGAGAAACTGCAATAGATTAGTTATTCATTCTCCTAATTTTTGTAACTTAAATTTTAGGGAATGAGTGTACTAGTACAACGGATTAAGCATCATATCTCCCAAGACTTTGAAGAAGGAAGACTGTGCATCTTCACTAGTGTAACAGATTTTTTCTTATGTACACACATTTGCAACATGATGCTCTATGATATGATACATTATTTCTCTACTTGTTTGGGGTCAACTTCAACTTTATACTCACATCGGTGTGCCTCCAGACTCAACTGCAGTTCAGAAGTACACGGTTTAAGTTCCAACTGTATCATTACTGCAAATGTTTGCTTTCCAGCATGGGTGATGGACCCTGGACCTGCTGTGCATTATGGGTGTAAATTATTAATATTATCAAAACAATTCCATTAGTGTTGCAACTATTCTGAATTTTCAGATGTTGCCAGTAGCCGTGAACCATTTGACCTCTGTGAACAACATTATGGAAATTCCTTTAACCTCCCAAGCCTATTTAACCAGCAGCATAATTCAGAGCACAAGTTTAATAATGTTGGAGGAGGATCACTATTGCAGGTGTCTTGAGGATGAATGAGAATAAGCTCCTGATTAGCATATCCAGACGACTGGGGCACATGGCTCCACGGGCCCACATGATGAATTGAAGAGGAGAAGTTCCAAAGGTTCATCAGATGTGAATTCAGGAGCAGTTCTCTAGGCTCATCAGATGAGTAATCCAAAAGCATGAGAATCTCTTAGGTTATTAGATTTTTAAACCAAAAATGAGAACTTTATAAGGTACATTACAAAAGGACAAGTGCAAGAGGATAATTGGAATTTAAATCGAAAAGGAGAAGGTCTAGCTGTCTGTCTCTCACATGATAACTACAAAGAGAGAAGTTTTGCAATGAATAGACACAAAGAACATAAGCAAAACCTGTAATTAAATATCAAACATGTATAAGTATCCCACAAAAAAGCAAGCCGAGCAATGTATCACAAAAAATGGCACCAAAGTATCTTTATCTTCCAACAAGGTCGGCGATTGGCAAAGCGCTTGGTTGGAAATCTAAGAATTTTCGGTTGCATTGCATATGCACATATTCCTGACAAGAAAAGAAAAAAGCTAGATGAGATTAGATGAGATTGTCAAGAAATGTATCTTTACGCATATGACAAAAGAAGCAAGGTCTATCGACTCTATAAACCACTAAAAAAATTTAATCTTTTCACGTGGTTGTATGCATGATGAAGTAGACTTTCGGTGATGGAGCGTAAAAGAAAGAATTGTAGCACGTCTATTGTGTAATGATTGATGATGATGAAGATAACTCTTTGTGTAATGATTGATGATGATGATGATGAAGATAAATCAACAAAGATAATAGTGGAAATGATGATCCAATCCTCGGCAAAAGTTCTTAACAAATTCCTATATGTTGACACAATTGACATCAGAACGTAGAAGCAATAGTGTAGGTGGGCACCAAAAATATACGGAGTCTCCATGACATCTATAATGCAATAAGTCAGCTGGTACAAACAACCTTTATATGGTTATTCCTTTGTTTTGTTTAATGATCTACTAAAATTTTAGTAGTGCTTGAGTCACTTTCAAAAGATAAAGAATTCTCCCTAATTTAGGAATCTAAAAAAGTAGATGAATAATATGTTCTTACCTGTGTGCCCTTGAACTTGTTGCTGATCTTCTTCTTGTTGGGACCCAGGTTGGGTCTTGGCTTTGTGACTGTCCTTGCAGAATGAATGTTGGGTATTGGCCTTGGTGTTGCCCTTGATATTGTTCTTGCTGTAGGCGAAACAATAGAGTAAAACTACTCAAATTTCAGAAACTAAACATGTTAACATGTTGATGCTTTAAAATAATTAAGATACTAATTTTTAAAAGAAAAACAAAAAATCAAAGCAATTATAATATATTCTAAATGCATTTCTCAGTGTAAATTAATTCTGCTGATCCCCGAGACCTTAAATCTTGAAACACTACAAAGTGTCAAATTTTATTTACAATTACAAAATTGAAATCCTTAATATCATAAAATGAATCCATATATAGTTTAAGTTGGTCACATAGACATATATTTAAATATATATTTCATACAACACCCATAAAAACATTAATTAATTTCCTACAAAGAGAATAATTACATGAGAGTTAAAAGAATTATCTCAAGTTTATCATTACCTAAGCTTAGAGTTTATAAGGGATAACACAAGATTGTGGGGGTACTTGTACAAATAATACACATATGTGTGTAGAAAAATTTTAGTGGGGTTATTAAGACATACATCTAACATAATAGAGCTAACATATGTGAATTTAAAATTCTACGGATGTTTTTAAGAAGTACTAGTGCTAGAATTGAAATGGACGTTCTAGATTCTTCTTACCATCTTCATTTTTTAAAAAATAAATGCCAAAATAGTAATATTATAATTTGAATAAATATATTTCATAATATATAGATTTTTAAAAGTAAGTCATATGTTTGGGAGAATATTATATTGGATTTTGAAATGATACAAGTATAATCAAAATTATTTAATTTTCTATGGGAATAGAAGATGGACAATCATAGATAAAAAACAATAATTAATGTATTATACCTACAAAAACCATCTCATCATCTTCTTCTATATTTATGTGGCTTCTCAAACAAACATTTTAAAAGTATTTTGAGGTTCTGGCGTTAAAAGAAATAAAGCTAGTATGATTAGGCTCATAAATATATTCTATTGAATATTGTATAATTTTGAAAAATAAAATACAATATAAATATTATGGTTATAATAGTTTGATATTTTGAGTACAAACATGTAGGTAAAACATGATAATGATTTGTTAATCATGTAAATTATATAGTTATTTAAATGCTATAGGGAGAAACCATCTATACTATACTATTTAATTGATTGGTTTGGTCGATGCTTAACACCTTCCTAAAATATTTGCTACCACCTTCCAAAAAAAATTAAACACATATAATTTATTAAAATATTTAATTTATGTATCCAACATAACTACAAACTCTATCATTTGTAATAGTTATATCTATATTATACTACTTAAACTCTAACTTCTTTACAAACTCTACTATACTACTTACATAAAAAAATAATTATATCATTAATTTCATATTTACATTAAATATTTTATAATTTATTTTCTTTTTATGAAAATAAGTAATTTACAAAAGTATGATAAGAAATATTAAAATTACCGGGCACCGCACGGTTATAGGAATTTTATCGTACAAATATATATTATTAATTAATAACATATTGTTCATTTCAATTAATTTAATAAATTATTTAATATCTA